>NC_057802.1:84425546-84436056 GCF_018294505.1 Triticum aestivum | reverse complement strand
CGGGGGAATAATGGGCCACATTTTCCATGAGAGGGGAGCACACCAGCCCACATGGGGTGGCGCCCCCCTATGGCAGGAGGCCGATTGGGAGAAGGAAGAGGGGGTTCAGCCCCCCTTTCCTTCCTCCCTTCCCTCTTCCCTTTTCCTCTCCGATAAAATATGGAAGGGGGGGCACCACTTGAGAAACCCCTAGTAGGATTCGGATCCTACTTGGGGCGAACCATGGCTGCCTCTCCTCCCCTCCCACCTATATTTATGTGGGGAAGGGGGCGCCTAGAAGACACAACAACAATCATTAGCCGTGTGCGGCGCCCCCCTCCACAGTTTACACCCCCGGTCATAGTTTTGCGGTGCTTAGGCGAAGCCCTACGAGAATCATTTCACCATCATCATCACCACGCCGTCGTGCTAACGGAACTCATCTACTATTTCGACGTCTTGATGGATCAAGAAGGCGAGGGACGTCACCGAGCTGAACATGTGCAGAACGCGGAGGTGTCGTGCGTTCGGTAGTTGATCGGTTGAAGCGCGAAGAAGTTCCACTACATCAACCGCGTTGTGAAACTCTTCCGCTTACGGTCTCTGAGGGTACGTAGACACACTCTCTCCCCCTCGTTGCTATGCATGTCCATGGATAGATCATTGTGTGTGCGTAGAATTTTTTTGTTTTGCACGCAACGATTCCCAACACTTTTCCATAAGCACAGATGACTATATACGAAATACATGCCTGCATTATATTGATGAATTGGAGCTAGTTCTGTGTCACCCTAGGTTATAACTATTGCATGATGAATGCCATCCGACATAATTATCCATCACTGATCCATTGCCTACGAGCTTTTCACATATTGATCTTTGCTAAGTCACTTTCGCATTGCCACTGTTAGAATTGCTACAAAACAACTACTGTCACTTTTATCATCGTTACCATTACTTCCATACTACTTTGCCACTAAATATTTTGCTGCAGATATTAAGTAATATTCTTTGGCTCCCCTTGTGTCGAATCAATAAATTTGGGTTGAATACTCTACCCTTGAAAACTGTTGCGATCCCCTATACTTGTGGGTTATCATGTCTCATGAGTTTAATTTCTCCAAATTTCGTAGATGACCCCATGATAAAGAATTGCCTAGTAAAGATGAAATTATTGGTCTTGCTTCTATTGCCGTGCCTCCTACTGATCCTTTAGAACAAAATTTGCTAGACCATGAAGATGATATGTTTATGAATGAAAGAAAGGAATTAGATAAAATATTCTTTAAACATATGCCTGTCTTGAAACACAATTTGCCTGTTGAGACTCTTGGAGATCCTCTACCACCCAAGAGTGATCCTGTGTTTGATCTTAAACAATTACCTGATACTTTGAAATATGTTTATCTTGATGAGAAGAAAATATATCCTGTTATTATTAGTGCTGACCTTTCAGAGCATGAAGAAAAGAAATTATTGAAAACTCTGAAGAAGCACCATGCAACTATTGAATATACTCTGTATGATCTTAAGGCATTAGTCCCACTCTATGTCAGCACAAAATTAATATGGAGCCTGATGCTAAACTAGTAGTTGATCATCAGCGACGGTTAAATCCAAAGATGAAAGAAGTGGTAAGAAATGAAATATTAAAGCTTCTGGAAGCAGGTATAATTTATCCTGTTGCTGATAGTAGATGGGTAAGTCCTGTTCATTGTGTCCCTAAGAAGGGAGGTATCACTGTTGTTCCTAAAGATAAAAATGAATTGATTCCACAAAGAATTGTCACAGGTTTAGAATGGTAATTGATTTAAGAAAATTAAACAAAGCTACTAGGAAAGATCATTACCCTCTACCTTTTCTATACCCCTATATAGAGTGCGAATAAATTTGAAAGATGGTCGTTGGATGAAGCCAATCCGACGGTGCAGAGATGGCAAATCCAAGGACTACTGGCCATTGGATATCATCTACATTCCACCAGATTCTGCCACATGTACAATCTAGAAGCCTCCATGGTTGAACTTAAGCATAATGCACAAACCTCAAAACACAAGTACTTCTCCTTTGTTCTAGAATCTTCCGTATCATAACTGCCCCAACTTTTTTTCTAGTTGAATTGCCATTGTTTATTTTTACTTTATGCTTTACAATGCACAATTCCATGAATCATAAAATAGATTAACTTTTTTATAAAAATTAATTGATTTGAATGAGATGACTATAAGAATTAAACGAACGTCTACATCATGCATATATGACTCAAAGCTTACATGCCATAGTGTGATATTTATTCGTTGCCAAATCTCATGCGTGCAATGCACGTGTACCTTTCTAGTATTGATCAAATGCTAGAAAGACTATCAAAACATACACACTTTTGCTTTCTAGATGGTTATTCTGGTTTTTCTCAAATACCTGTGTCACAAGAGGATCAAGAAAAAACTACTTTTACTTGCCCTTTCGGTACCTTTGCTTATAGATGTATGCCTTTTGGTTTATGCAATGCATGTGCTACCTTTGAAAGATGTATGACTGCTATATTCTCTGACTTCTGTGAAAATATTGTTGAGGTTTTCATGGATGATTCCTCCGTTTATGGAACTTCTTTTGATGATTGCTTAAGCAACCTTGATCGAGTTTTGCAGAGATGTGAAGAAACTAATCTTGTCTTGAATTGGGAGAAGTGCCACTTTATGGTTAATGAAGGTATTGTCTTGGGGCATAAAATATTCGAAAGAGGTATTGAAGTTGATAAAGCTAAAGTTGATGCTATTGAAAAAAGTGCCATGTCCTCAAGATATTAAAGGTATAAGAAGTTTCCTTGGTCATGCTGGTTTCTATCGGAGATTTATTAAAGACTTCTCTAAAATTTCTAGGCCTCTCACTAATCTCTTGCAAAAAGCTGTTCCATTTGTTTTTACTGATGATTTTGTAGTAGCCTTTGAAATACTTAAGAAAGCCTTAATTTCTGCACCTATTGTTCAACCACCTGATTGGAACCTACCCTTTAAAATTATGTGTGATGCTAGTGATTATGCTGTCGGTGCTGTTCTAGGACAAAGAGTTGATAAGAAATTAAATGTTATCCGTTATGTCGGGGATATACCCCACCGTATAACCCGGCTGGGACTTGGTAAACCGGCAGAGAGTTAAGACATATGGTTAAGACAGATGGTAAACCGGCAGACAGTTAAACCAGATGGTAAATCGGCAGATCATAACCCGGCAGATGTTAAGTCAGATCATAACCTGGCAGATGTTAAGTCAGATCATAACCCGGCAGACAGAGTCGCCTGGGGTTAATAAGCCCGAGACGTTAAGAAGCCCAAGATGTCAAGAAGCCCATGAAGAGAAGTTAGAATAGTTTAAGTCTTAGTCCGAGATGGACTCTACATGTAACCCGCCCCTTCAACTTATATAAGGAGGGGCAGGGCACCCCAAGAGGGAGAGAAAAATAAGCTTAGGGCTAGACATAACTAGGAGAGCTGGTTTACGGTGACTCCCTCATGAGCATAATGAGACCTAACCACAAACAGCATGTAGGGTTGTTACCGGATGATCTTTCCCGGGGCCGAAGCTGTCTAAACCCTTGTTTTGTGTTGCGTCTCTCGATTCCGCTCAACCCCTCTCAAGCTACCACATAGATGCGTTGGCCTCACGACTAAGTCCTCACACTAGGACATCTGCCGTGACGATTCCACGAAAGTTGGCGCCCACCGTGGGGCTCGTGCACGGTGGTGTTGAGTTCTTGGAGGGATCTCTGCCAGGGATCGAGAAATTCGCAATTTTCTGGATAAGAAAGACTCAGCTCTCAGAAGGATCTACGTCATCAGATTTACAATCAGTGAATTAAAAAATTCAGCAGGAATTAAGGTTGCGATCAACTCTGCTCGGCCGCTATTTTGCAAGTCGCCGAGGCTGAAGTTTTTCCCGTTGTACTCACTGAAGCAATCTTCATATGGGATATTCTGGTCTACTTCGTCTTGGATCTCGCAATGAAGGTCAGAACAATAAAGTTTTGTCGGCGAGTCATGAGGATCCGATCTACTTTAGCAACAAAACCGTCTACACACAAAACCCAGGGCGGCACTGGTTGGATTCAACCGAGCGCGCGTACGTTATTGTTGTGTCGGATGCCACCATAATTAGTTGATGTGCAAGGAAAAAGGCATTAAGCCGTGGCATGGTTTCCACGTGGATAGCCAGATGTGAGCCAAAGCACCGATTCAGATTTCGAGATCTGATGAAAGCTTGGCGTCACGTGAGAGATTAAGTTAAAAAAATTGAGTTGAGGTCACGACCCGGAAACGGATAATGACCCCGACCTAGATTAAATGCATCAAATCGCCTCTGCTGCTTCTGTGGCCTGACCCGCCGCTCGCCTCCGCTAGAAGCTGACCGGCGAGTTACCGGAGAGCCTCGCCCTTGCCGAGCCGCCGTGAGTCGCCGTAAGCTGCTGCGGTTGCCTTCAAACCGGCGCCGTTGTGGCCGAGCCGCCGCCATCCAACTCCGCGAGCCACTGCCATGGGCCTCCGCGAGCTACAACCGTTTCAATGCTGCCCCAAGCCAGCCGTCCACCACGCTAAGTCACCCCAGCCTCAGTCCGGTCCCGCCTCCAACTCTGCCGCTGTGGCCCCGGATTCACCTCAAGTAGCCGAGTGCCGCGACCTGCCTGCTTCTGCCAAAGAGCCGTCATCGAGCACCACCTCCATCGGAGCTGCCGCGAGCCACCGCTCCCCCTCGCTGCTGGCGCATTGAGCCGTCCGGCCGGTGCTGTTTCTATGCAGGCCGTCGCTTGCTTAAACCACCACATCTGCGGACAAGACGCCGTGGTCGGTGCTCCACCTCTGCTGTTCATCCCCGCTATTTCTGACCTCAAGCAGGCGTTCTCGAGCTGCCCCGGCCCGGTGGTCTCACCCCGCCTTACCTTTGCCTCTCCGTTGCCGCTGGCCTGACCCCGAGTCACCACCGGAATCACTTCAAAGACAATGGATTCGTTCCTACACTACAAAAGAAGACACTTCCGTGATGATACGTGTTTGTCACAGTAGGTCACATTTTCTGTCATGCATGTACATCCATGACAAATTTATGACAGAATCAAGATAGTCATACCTGTGCTGTCGTAGAAGTGTCCAAATTATCATCACGGAAGTGTCCACTTCCATGACGATAAATCGCGCGTCACAGAGGTGCTTTCGTCAAGGGTGACCGACACGTGGCATCCACCATAGCGGAACGCCGTTAAGCTATTGCGTCCGGTTTTGGATCCGATAACCCATTAACAGCCCCGACCAATGGGGATTTTCCACGTGTAAAATCATCATTGGCTGGAGGAAACACATGTCAGCTCCGTGTTGGCACATGTGTCACTCATCCAATGGGCGAGATGCGCCTATGATATGTCAACACGTGGACCGGCCCAAAAGTGGCCCACAAGATTTTGCGGGCCATAATGGGCCGGCCCAGCTAAAGGCCCACAAGATTTTGCGGACCATAATGGGCCGGCCCAGCTAAAGGCCCACAAGATTTTGCGGGCCATAATGGGCCAGCCCAGGTAAAGGCCCACACGATTTTTGCGGGCCATAATGGGCCGGCCCAGGTGAAGGCCCACAAGATTTTTGTGGACCATAATGGGACGGCCCAGCTAAAGGCCCACGAGATTTCGCCGACATTAATGGGCCGGCCTAGCTGTAGGCCCACAAGATTTTGAGGACCCTAGTAGGCCGGCCCATTAACTGGCTGCCATGTTTTGGGCCAAATGCCGGCCCATATTTGATCCGGTCCATTAATGGCCTGCCATGTTCCGGGCCTAATAATGGCCCATATGAGATCCGGCCCGTTAAAAGCCTACCACGTTCTGGAGCCTTTAAGAGGCTTTGGCTAAATTATGGCCCATATCAGATTCGGCCCGTCAACTGGACGCTACGCTTTTGGGCCCATTTGCTAAAGGCCCATTTAGTAATTCGGCCTGATATTAGTTTCGGCCTGTTAAGGGCCCGTTTAACATTTCAGCCCTATGTTAATTTCGGCCTGTTAAAAGCCCGTCATATAGTTGGGCCTAACTACGGCCCGGTTTGCACCCGGCCTGTTCGCAGTCGATAATCTGATTGGGCCAAACAAGGACCGAGACAATTTTGGCCTGTTATAAGCCCATGATTTGATTGACACATTCATGGGCCGGGGTCTATTTCGGCCAGCTGCCGGCCCGTGAGCTGTTCGACACGTTTCAGGCCCAACCTACTTTTCAGCCTCCTAAAGGCCCATTGAGTTTTCTTGGGAAAATAGGGCCGGCGGTTTACTCGGCCTATTAAAGGCCCGAATCTACTAGTGGGTCAGTTTACATTTAGGCCTCTTAACGGACCAAGATGACGGGGCCCATGATGCGGATCATACATGGTGATTTGCATGATGGCCCGATTATGTACCGTAATTTTACGGTTTGGCCGGTTTACTGCGAAGACAGGATATATATACGGTAAAATAACTGCAGCATCGTGAATTAGAAAAAAACCTAGACTATACCATAAAGAAATTACGGCATATTACATCCACTGGGCATCAAATTTCGCCACTATGATAATAAAGCAAAAGCAGACAGTAGATACATACACTGGGCATCAAAGATCGCCACCAGTGCAACTAAACACGCCGACAAATTAATATAAAAAACCGACAACACTTCAATAGAGTTCAAGAAAGGTTAGCCCTGCTCGGGAGCTGCAGCGCAACCAGCTGAGCAAGCTGGTGAGACTGCACTTGTTTGTCACTTATATCCTCCTCACTATGAAAGATAAACAAGTAGACAGATGACATGTTTTGCACATACAAGTATCAGTGCTGACAATTCATCACATTTCTTACTGATGAATAAAGTGACACAATTTAAAATAGCATTAACACAATATGGTATTGTTCAGGTTAAGACATGGCAGGAAATGACATTGTGAAGGAGTTGGCAGCTTCACGACACCACTGGATTACAGATTAAGAACTCATAAGTATCAATGGTTAGTGTGCTGTCAATTTATCCCATTTCAGATTGGCAAAATAAGATAACTTGCTCTGTATAGTTTAATTTACATGGTATGAAGAAGGAACTTGGTTGTACAACTGAAAACTTAAATTGTGAAGTACAAACTTTTGTTTATGAACTTGAGTACATAATAAACTTTAAACATGCAATTTGATGCAAACACCAAAAATAAATAACTGTTGCAGTCATGCCTAACCAAATATACACAACAAAGTTTGAAGGCTTGAGAAGGACAAACTTACATTATTGGTGAAGGCAGGCTCTATGAAGCCCTTGTCCATGCTGATGGGTGGGGGGGCAATTCAAGAAGTTTACCACAGAATCTTCTTCATAAGCATTGCCTTTATTGTACATTTTTTTAAGAGTAAATATAGATGTGACAATATAAGAAAAAATGGAGAATATTTAAGATAAGATGAAGAGTGATGCTACATAACCAACTAGCTATAAATGTAAGTACAACAATACAGGCAAAAGGTACAACCAAGAGCAATGCAGAGCTAAACTTCTTCAGTACCATCGGTGTTATCCAACCTTATGGTAAGAGTAAATATAGATCTTATGTGTAGAAAATGGAGGGCAAAGGAAAATAAGCTGCAGAGTGATGGTACATGAACAACTACCTGTCAATATAAGTACACTGATAAAGGACAGCATGTACTTACAAGAACAATGCAGAGCTAAAAAATTTCATTGACATTGGATATATTCTACACTAATGTAACCATTCATACATATCAGATAATTTTGAGCGAACAATTGATAAGCAAGCTATCATGCATACTACTGTCACATAATGAACCAGGTATGTATGCAAGTACAGTGATACAGGACAACATGTACAAACAAGAGCAAAGCAGCGGGCAGCATATTTGCGATATGCTGTCGTTCTTTTAAAACCGGAATTCTTTTTCGAGCAGATTTCCTGCAAAAAAGATCCGTAAGGCACATGCGGAAAAGTAGAAGTTCAAATTGTCATGCGATATCATAGACAGTACCTCATCCTCGGAACGAGACCAGTGCATAACAAGGTTTTTTCCATTCAATGTCTTCTAAATTTAGCACAGGAGACTTCACCAGAAATTCGTTTATAGACTTGCCATCAAAGTGTGATTTCCTCAGGTAACACCAATACTGCTACAATGCTTCCTCGAAAAGCGCAAGCAAGCTTTGCTCGTCATGACTATCCAGATTGACCCTCGCCTACTTACAACAATGTAATGTAAATCATTGATGTGTTCAATCAGCAGAAAACAGGAAAATAATCACCATGAATAATAGCACTTACATGTAAGTGGGACAGGAAGATGTGAAAATGGTGTTTGTCTTCACTATAATCTTCCAATGATGGGAATATATGCACGTAGTCCCTAACAACATTGAAAGCATTGTCTTTTAAACTGGGAATAACTGGAATGGGGTTCCAATCTGCAGGAATTGGCCGTCTCTGCTGTTGGGATAGGTCTTCGGCCGGTGGACTTGCTGTACTTTTTGTGTAGCGACCAGACCTCAAACAGTCTAATCTCTGTGCATAAGTGTCATCCCTGGATCGGTAATGCTGACACACATAGTACTTGAAGGATTTATAACAGAGTAGCAATCACACACTTATTACATCGAATGTCTCAAAAGAGAACTTATTGCAATAAATATGGCTTGAGGCCATCTAATACGATAACAGCGGAAGGCTTGGAAGATAAAGTGAGTCCATCAACTCCAACGGCATCACTGAGTGAAAGACCACGACCTAAGGCTCCTTACTCGTCGTCTGAAAAGTCTGCAACATGATACGTTGCAGCCTGAAAACGGGTCAGCACATGGAATATGCTGGCAAAGTAACACAAAAGAGTAATGAACAGAATAATGCAATCACTACATGCATATATGGATGGTGGAGGCTGTATGGTTATATGTTTTGCGAAAAGCCAATTTTTCCCTACTACAAAGGAATAAGTTTTATTTAACTACAAAGTTTGTTGATAAATATTGAGAAGGTAAACCCCCTCTCAATCCCAATTAAAAGTAGTCATTAACAACCCAACAAATTAATATTAAGAGTGATGAGATCAACATGATAATCCAAGAAACAGATACTCAAGATGTCCATAACCGGGACACGGCTAACCATGATTAGTTTGTACACTCTGCAGAGGTTTGTGCACTTTTCCCCATAAGGCTCGATCTCCTCCGTTGGATTTCTCGCACTACTTGGTGTTTGAGAAACGGATGACCGAGACACAGTCTTTCAGAAGCGTTAGCACCTTACGACGGGTAGACCGGTACACCTACATCCCCTACATCTGCTAGTCTACCACTGTAAGAGTTCACACAACTTAATCAACTATGCTAGAGCCCATAATAGCTTTTGGCTGCACACGGAAGTTTCTAGTATGAATAATCTCATGATCCCTTTGAGCCTGGGTGGCGGTCCATAGGAGAATCACACGGTACCCCGGGATTTCCAAAAAAAAACAGGCAATCACTGGAATACCCAGGTGCCTCAATCCACCCAGATGTGAATTTAAGTTGCCACCTTAAGTTGAACCATTAATTAACAATCTCACATCTGTCATGAAATACTCTCAAACCCAATCCACGTCTACGAGCATAGCATGGCAATATAAGCATAACGTAGAGGTAACTCCCAAGGTTTGATAATAAACAGGTGAATAGGTACTACCTCAGCTACTTCCCAACCCACAATTATATTCAGATACTAACCATGCAATTGTTTGAGTATTGATCTAATGCAATAAAACTGGGTAGTAAATAGGTATGATCAAGGTGTTACTTGCCTTGCTGATGATCCGCGAAACCTAGAGACTCGTAGTAGCACGCTTCACACTCCGGGTATTCTATCGCAACAAACAAACACACAATAAGCAATCAAGCAAGGGCACAGGTAAAACTCAAATAAGAGATCTAACCAGAAAGTTCAACTTAAGAACTTCGGTTTGCAATAAGAATCAAATCAAACGAAGCAACAAAACTCAAACGGCGAAAGAAACAGGCTTCATTTACTAATATGGACTTAAGTCAAATTTTACAGTAGCAAAAACTTGTTTAAGTTGGTTAAACAGAAAGAGGGTTTCGAGACGAAACTCTAGGCGCTTGAATCGCCTGATTCCGATAAACGAGCGAAAAGTTATACTAGAACGAAAATCGGATTAGAAATCGCGATCTAAAATAATCGTGGAAAATCCGAGAAAAAGAAAAACTGACGAACAGGCTAACGAACGAACGTTCGCTGTCTGTGGCTAAACGGTGAAAACTGTTCGTTAAAGCGAACGTACGGACGAACATCCGCTAAATAACTAAACCAATAAAAATAAAACCGAACCGATCTAAAAAACACGAAACTAGGGTTTACGAAATAAAACGGATCGGTTTTATAAAAAAACCGGCGGCTACCTCGAACTCCGGCGGCGGCGGCGCGGCGGCGCTGGCGGCGGTGGTTGGCGGCGACGGGCGGTGGGGCGGCGGTGTGCGGCG
>NC_057802.1:84413139-84425090 GCF_018294505.1 Triticum aestivum | reverse complement strand
GCGGCGCAAGGCGGCGCGGGCGGCGGCGGCTTAGGGTTAGGGTTAGGGTTTGGGTGGCAGGGTTGGTGGGCTGCGGGGCTGTCACGACCGGTTTTTGAATAAAATATTTATTGAGAGACCAATCCCTTTTACGGACCAGCGAGGAAGAATTCCTTCTCACTGGTAGACAATATCTTGGTCACAGAAGAAAAATACCAGGAGTACTAAATATAATACAAGGTTGAGCAGAGACAGCCCAACAATTTATTACATGCACGCCGCTAAAACAAGGCGGCGGATAGGGTGGCAAACTACTAACTTACGATAATAACGGTGGTGGAGATATCACTGCGAAGCGAGTGATATGATTCCAGAAGACTACAGCTCTTCGAGCGTCGGAGTGAGGCTCGAGGAGACTTATTGCGGGTGGCGGAAGCGTATACAATACAAGTGACCAATGTCCGGGATCGCGCAGGACTGACTGGGACTCCTCTATGCATCGGACGCGCTATCAAACTCTTCATCCAAGAGATCGCCTTCGTCAACATCTGGCCAAATCAACAAGCCAGGTGAGTACTATGAAAGTACTCGCAAGACAGTTCGGACATAAGATATAACAATTGTAAACATGAAGCATATGAACGAGTCAATCGGTGTGATTAGACATAGCGGTAATAAATACTGGGTGCCAAGCGAGGGTCTGAATGACGCCTCGAGCGGAAACTGCAGAATAGTAATACTGGTGCCAAACGAGTGTCTGAAAGACTCCTCGAGCGGAAAATGCGGAATATTAATGCGGGTACCAAACGAGTGTCTAAAAGACTCCTCGAGCGGAAAATGCGGAATAATAATGCCACAGTCGGGCGTCGGGGCGACACCACATAAAGGGCTTATAACAGAAAATAATAGACAGTTCATGCCGCAGTCGGACGTCTGAGCGACATCACATAAAGGGCTTATATTTAAAGGAAGAACGGGTACACGCCACAGTCGGACGTCTGCGCGACGTCTCATAAAGGGCTTATATCACAACTCATTAATACAATAGTTCGGGAACATAAATTATCACAAGCATGAGACAAATATAAAGTTAGTCCATCCACAGGAATAACAATAAATCTGAATTTACCACTTGAGCTTGTTCACCGGGGGCAAGTTTTTCACACAGATAGATATGGATGTAATACTTACACTGCTTGATCATGGATACGATGATTTGGAAAGAATTGACTCTGCAGAGTTTGTACTTAACCACAGCCAACGGATTTCAGTAGTCACGGGGACTAGTTCCGTCTACGGTGTTTTGGAAGAAACACGTCTAACCAGTACACACCCAATTCAACCATCCGAAGCCAGGGATCACCCTCGGCAACATTCAAGAAAAACCTTGAGACGGGGAGGCTACAACCTCGCGTAGCATGGGATCAAATTTCTATACGCGCGCTTTAAGGGGGTGCCCCCCTCTCGGTCCCAACCGGAAACACCCATGCCCCCTGACCGAATGACTGGCTTTAATCCTGGGCCAAGGTACCATCATCCCGGCCTCTCTGTTTGGTGTGTACACGGAAAGAGGTTACCAACTTACTAAACCGCATCCTGGCAATGAGACATGTGGTAGCACGGAAAGGGGAAAGAACGGTAACGCGGCTCCAACCACGTTAACGTCGGAGAAAGTCGGATGACGCAAGGCTGGTATGCTACAACAGTACCACCTTGCTGCCCTTCATGTCACCACATGATTAGGCCACCTCTCATCAGAGGTCATCGCAACTTTGGAACAACAGGGTTGTTGCCTTACAAGCAACGAGGTATTTACCAGCATTCATTTGCCACGCACAAACTCTCACATGAACATGAAAACACCTGTCATATCAAATGTTCAAAACATGCTTGCCTGGTTCGGAGAAGTCGGAGTCTAGCTCGGCGAAGTTCGCGGCTCCGTCACCTCTCCCGGAACCTACGGCAATCACGAAACGGGTACTAACGTGAAAACCAACACATGCACAGAAACTTTTCCAAATATTTTTCAAATAAATCCCATAAAAAACTAGACAAAATTTGAAGATTGTCAGAAAAAGAATCACTCAAAAATACCTTTTTATTAAAAAGTTATAAAGGTTTCTGTCCAGGGACTTATCTGTAATGAAACAGAAAAGTTCCAGGGTTTTAACTGAGAAAACAGAAAGCGCTTCGGTTGGGAATGCGCAAGCGCAAAGGAGAAAACGTATTCTGCCCGAAGGCACCAACTGAAAACGGTTCGCGAATAAAAGAACAGAGGCTGACACGTGGGGTCCACATGTCAGGTTTGAAAAGCTCGCCGGCGCCCGAAGACTGCGGTGGACGCCGGCGTCGAACCACGGCGAGTTAGGAGGAACAGAGGGTACCAAGAGCTTCAGCGTCCTCTTCCGCGTCGGTGGGTGGTGGACTCGTCCAACGGGGAGCACCACGTCGACGGCGACACTTTCTCCGGCGGACGGCGGCTCGGGTGAGGATGGGGAACTCCGGTGGAGGGCTGCAAGCTTCAAATTGAAGTGCGGGTCAGAAATAGGGATGCATGGTGAAGCTATTGGCAAGAGAATGGAGGCGGAGGAGCACACACGGGGGCGAATCGGGCTGGATCCCGTGGCGGGTCGCGGTGGCCGGAGTCGAGGAAGGAGACCTCCTCGGGGCTCTTCTAGTGGCTAGGCATGCTCTAGGGGGAGTGCAGTGCTGGTGGGTGCTCGAGTTGAAGCTCGGGGCCTCTATTTATAGGCAGATCGACGGGGTGGCCGTGAACGGAGAATCTCCGGCGAGCGATTACGGCGGAGCAGTGGATTGACAGGGGGTTTGAGCGGCCGGGCAGCATCAGTGGAGGTTACTGGATTCGTTTTGCAGCTAAACGGGGTCGGGCTTGGCGTAATGGCGTCGGTCCACGGTGAGGTGACCGCACGGGCTCAACGGCGGTAGAGAGCGTGCTCCACGCCCTGCGGTTCACGACGAGAGCGGCAGCGCGTTCGGGGGAGTGGAAGGCCACGCGGCGAGCTCCGGTGGTTTGGGCGGCGCTGGGTGGCGTCGTCGGCGCCGTGTCTCCCGCTGGCGTCCGCAAAGCCGCCGCCGGCGTCGGTCACGTGGCGGCGCACCTTCTGCTGCTCGTCGCCGACGCCCGCAAGGCGCCAGGCGTTCGTGCGGTGCAGGAACAAGGGGGCGGGGACGAGGAGCAAGGCGACGCGGTGGCACTGGCGAGATCGACGTCCTCCTCTGAAGAAAACGACAGCAGCCACTGACTGAATCTCTGAACTTTCTGAACTTTGACAAAGACAGTGCATTGCAGGTGTTCGACAGAAGGTTTTGGCCATAAGATAAATTTTTCTGGAGCTGTAACTTGGTGAGATGACCACTCAGAGCACCCAGGGGCTGCCTGATTTTACTTGGAATTTTTGGAGAAAGTTTGGAATGAATTTCACCAAATTTGACAAATCTGGTCCAAACTTGCAGCAAGTGTAGTTTGAAAATTTTGAACTGAAGACCAGTGGATCTTCATGGTTCTAGGTTGAGGGTTCAAAGGACTAGGAGGGGAAAAAGGTTTGGTGCCAAAAATCAAGACAGAAAGTGGAGTTCCTTTGTAAATCTCCAAGTGGTAGAATAGAAGACAGAAATTTGTTTGAATATAATTTGAATGGAAATAATCACATGGGGAGGTTCAACTTGCTGGATTTGATGCAAATCATGATCCAGAGGTGAGGGAGTGGTTAGGAGAGAGGATTTGCACTAATGCCATGGCAAGAAGGAATTGTTGAAAGTGGCAAAGGATTTTCCAAAAGCCATAGTGCAAATTCAAAAAGGTTTTCAAAAGTTATTTTCCCCAAAAGAAAAACATTTATCTTGAGTCCAAATGAAAGGCTAGAACTTCCAAGACCAAAGGCAGATCTTGGGTGAATCCAAATAAAACTTTTGTCATAAGGGAAAATATTTGAGAGTGAGAGTTCTCTTAAAGGAAAAATTTAAATCACTCCCCTCAAGTCAAATAGAAATCTTTTGAAAAAAATCCAAATAAAAACTTGGGTGTCACAGGGGCGGCGGCTTATAAAGGGGCCGGTCGGAGGAGTCCTGGCCGGGTACGGCCCGAAGTCAGTTTAACTTTTTTTTAAATAATTCCAACGTGTAGAAAAACAAAGAAAATAAATAATAAACAGACTCCAAAAATCCCGAAATAAATTTTTCCCGTCCTCTAAAAATAGGCCGGACAAGGTGAACATTTAGTTGGGCCTAAAATCCAATTTTGAAAAACGCATATTTTTCCTAATTCAAATAAAATAGCGACAAAACTCCAAATAAAAATCTTATTTGATTTTAATATTAAATCTCTGATATTTCTTTATTTTGAGGAAGTCATTTTATCCTCTCTCTTTTATTTTAATAAAAGAAATATTTCAGAGAAAAATAATTAAAACCAAACGATCCTCTTTTCAAAATTCGAGAAAAACTCGAATATGAAAATAATGAAATCCCCAACTCTCTCCGTGGGTCCTTGAGTTGCGTAGAATTTCCAGGATCAACCAAAATGCAATAAAAATATGATATGCAATGATGATCTAATGTATAACATTCCAAATTGAAAATTTGGGATGTTACAAACCTATCCCCTTAAGATGAATCTCGCCCTCGAGATTCGGGTTGGCTAGAAAATAGGTGAGAGTGATCCTTCCGTAGGTCTTCCTCGTTCCCAGGTGGCTTCATCTTCGGTATGGTGACTCCACTGAACTTTGCAGAACTTGATTACTTTGTTGCGTGTAACTCGGCTGGCAAACTCGAGTATCTTGATTGGTTTCTCCTCATATGTCAAATCACTATCCAACTGTATCGCTTCTAGCGGCACTGTATCTCTTAGAGGAATATCAGCCATCTCCGCGTGGCACTTCTTCAACTGAGAAACGTGGAACACATCGTGAACTCCTGACAATCCTTCAGGCAATTCCAACTTGTAAGCAACTTCTCCCATACGTTCCAAAACTCTGTAGGGTCCCACAAAACGTGGTGCTAACTTTCCCTTAACACCAAAGCGCTTTACTCCTCGAAGTGGTGATACTCGAAGATACACTCTGTCTCCGACTTCGTAAACTGTTTCCTTGCGTTTTGAATCCGCATAGCTCTTCTGCCTGGACTGGGCTACCTTGAGTCTATCATGAATCAGCTTAACCTTCTCTTCAGACTCTTTAATCAAATCTGGTCCAAACAACTGTCGGTCTCCAACTTCGTCCCACAACAATGGTGTTCTGCACCTCCTTCCGTACAGTGCTTCGAAAGGAGCCATCTTCAAACTGGCTTGATAACTATTGTTATAAGAGAACTCTGCATAAGGCAGATTATCGTCCCAACTAGATCCATAGTCTAGCGCACAAGCTCTCAACATATCCTCCAGAATCTGATTGACTCTTTCAGTCTGTCCATCCGTCTGCGGGTGAAAAGCTGTACTGAACTCTAGCCTGGTTCCCAAAGTTTCATGCAACTGATTCCAAAACTTTGAGGTAAACTGGGTTCCTCTATCTGATACAATGGTCCTCGGAACTCCATGCAGACATACGATCCTGGTCATGTATATCTTTGCCAACTTAGCACCGGTGTAAGTGGTCTTCACTAGGATGAAGTGAGCTACTTTTGTCAAGCCATCGACTACAACCCATATCGAGTCATAGCCAGAATGAGTCCTGGGTAATCCCGTGATAAAATCCATGCCTAGTTTATCCCACTTCCATTCGGGTATAGGCAATGGCTGTAGCAATCCTGCTGGCTTCTGATGTTCCGCCTTCACTCTCTGACATACATCACAAACTGCTACATACTCCGCAATATCCTTCTTCATTCCGGTCCACCAGAAACTATCCTTCAAATCTAGATACATCTTAGTATTTCCTGGGTGAATTGAATATGGCGAATCATGGGCCTCTTGCAGAATCAACTTCCTGATCTCCTGATCATTGGGCACATATACGCGGTCCTCAAACCATAAGGTATCATGCTCATCCTCACGAAATCCTTTGGCCTTTCCTTTACTCATCCTTTCCTTTATCTCGGCAATCTCCTTGTCTGTCTTCTAAGCTTCTCTGATCTTATCCATCAAGGTAGACTGAATTTCCAAGGCTGCTACATAACCTCTTGGAACTATCTCCAAACATAGCTCGCGAAGGTCTTCTGCTAACTCCTTGGGTAACTCTCCGGTCATGAGGGTATTTACATGATTCTTGCGGCTCAACGCATCAGCTACTATGTTAGCCTTTCCTGGATGATAATGCAATCTCATATCGTAATCCTTAATGAGCTCTAACCATCTCCTTTGCCTGAGATTTAGCTCCTTTTGCGTGAAGATATACTTCAAACTCTTGTGATCTATGTATACCTCACAATGGTTTCCGATGAGAAAATGTCTCCATGTCTTCAACGCATGCACTACGGCTGCTAACTCCAAATCATGCGTAGCATAGTTTAACTCATGGGTTTAAGCTATCGTGAGGCATATGAAACAACTCTTCCCTCCTGCATAAGTACGGCTCCAAGTCCTCGTCGTGAAGCGTCGCAATACACTTCATAATCTTTGCGTTGATCTGGCAGAATCAACACTGGTGATGTAACCAAGCATTTCTTCAACTCCTGAAAACTGGCCTCACATTCCTCAGTCCAATTGAATTTGGTTTCCTTCTTCAACAACTCCGTCATAGGTTTTGCAATCTTTGAGAAATTCTCAATGAACCTCCGGTAGTATCCTGCGAGTCCAAGAAAACTCCGGATCTCTCCAACTGTCGTGGGTGATTCCCAGTTTGTCACAGTGACAACCTTGGTGGGGTCTACTGCTATTCCTTCCCCGGATATAACATGTCCAAGGAATCCAACTTCCTTCAACCAAAACTCACACTTGCTGAACTTGGCGTATAGCTGATGTTCCCTGAGCTTACCAAGTACCAAACGCAAATGCTCTTTATGTTCTTCTTCATTCTTCGAGTAGACCAGAATATCATCAATGAACACCACGATGAACTTATCCAAAAACTCCATAAACACTTTGTTCATCATGTTCATAAAATAGGCAGGTGCGTTAGTCAGACCAAATGACATAACGGTATACTCATACAGCCCGTACCTCATTGTAAAAGCTGTCTTAGGTATGTCCTACTCTCGAATCTTTAGCTGGTGATACCCTGATCGCAAATCGATCTTGGAAAACACCTTAGCTCTTTGCAGCTGGTCAAACAAATCATTGATCATCGGCAGTGGGTACTTGTTCTTGATCGTCACCTCATTCAGTCCTTGATAATCAACAACCATCCTTAATGATCCATCCTTTTTCTCCACTAGAAGTACTGGTGATCCCCAAGGTGACGAACTTGGGCGTATATAACCTTTATCCAGTAACTCCTTAATCTGCTTCTTAATTTCCTCCAAATCCTTTGCGGGCATTCTGTACGGTCTCTTAGATATTGGCCCTGTGCCTGGCAAAAGCTCAATCAAAAACTCAATGTCTCTATCCGGTGGCATGCCTGGCAACTCTTCTGGAAATACATCCGGAAAATCCTTCACCACTGGTACTTCCTCCTATACAACTCCTGATAAGGAATTTACTTGAGTCATATTCGGCACATGCCGAGATACATACTTGATCCTTCTTCCTTCTGGGGTGGTAAGCAAAATCGTCTTACTGGCGCAATCAGTGTTCCCTCCATACATCGATAGCCAATCCATACCCAATATCACATCCAAACCTTGCGACTCCAATATTATCAGGTCTGAGGAAAAACATGCCTACCTATGGTCAATGGCATCTGAAAACATCCATGGCTTGCCATATACTCTGCTTCGGGTGAGGTTACTAGCATGGGTGTCTTAAAAACTCTAGTGGGCAACTTATACTTATCCACGAATCCCCTTGATATGTATGAATGCGATGCACCAGTATCAAAAAGTACGACTGCGGTAAATGACTTAACCAGAAACTTACCTATTACTACATCTGGCTGGGCTTCAACCTCCTCCACGTTAACGTGGTTCACTTGTCCCCTGTTGAAAGGGTTGGGCTTCTTCCCAGAGCTTCCATTGCCGTTTCCATTCTTGGCTTCAGGACATTCATTGGCGTAATGTCCGGTCTTCTGGCATTTGTAGCAAGTCATCTGGCTTAGATCCTTCTTGGCGGGTGTTGTCGGGTTGGAACGGTTTTGTCCGCTACTTCCTCCATTACCATTACCATTCTTGGGGCCATTATGATTGTGCGAACCTCCTCCATTATGAGTGTGCCCTCCATGGTTATGAACGAGTCCTCCCGAGTTCGGGGTCTAACGGGGTCTCTGCTGGGCTCCAGAATTGTACTTCCCTTGTCCATACTTCCTTTTGCAGCTGTCAATCTGCTGCTGCTTCCCTTCGAGCATGAGAGCTCTATCCACCAACTCCTGATAGTTATTGAAATTTGCCACCATCAGCTGCATGCTCAGCTCATCATTCAATCCTTCCAGAAACTTCTCCTCCTTAGCTGCATCAGTAGCAACGTCATCTGGGGCATAACGTGCTAACTTACTAAACTCATCTACATATTGGCCAACAGTGCGCCCTCCTTGGCGTAAGTTGCGAAACTCACGCTTCTTCATGGCCATAGCTTCTGCTGATACATGGGCAGTGCGAAAAGCCTGTTGGAGCTGGTCCCATGTCACAGTGTCAATAGGGTAAGTGACTATGAAATTCTCCCACCAAGATGTTGCGGGTCCATCAAGCTGATGTGCGGCAAAATGCACTCTCTCCGCATCTGTGCATCCTGCAGTGGTCAACTCCCTTTCAATCTTGCGGAGCCAATCATCTGCAACAATCGGCTCGGTGCTACTGGAGAACACCGGCGGATTCAGCCTAAGAAAACGGGATAAGTGGTCAACTGGTGGTGGTGGTGGGTTGTTGTTGTTGTTGTTCCCCTGATTCTGATTCTGGACTAGTATCTGCATCAATGCATTCTGCTGCTGGATCAGCTGAGTGAGCTCCGGTGGGAAAGCAAATCCATTGTCGTGTCTCGGAGGCATCTGCTGGGTTTAGAAAAGATGAGGAAACAGAATAGAATGAGGTCTAGAGGGAAAACACTACCCATATGCACATGAGACAAACACAAACATATCACTCAATCAATCAAACAAAGGGCATACAATCGGTCTAGAACTATCGTTACAAAACTGCTTGGACTATGCTATATACATGGTGGAATACTACTACTGATTTGGTGGTCTACTAGAAAAATTTCTCGGTCGAAGACTCCATGATATCTGCTCCAGCTTCATCAACATAGTCATCATCGCTATCGTCAGGGTCCGAGTCATGGTCATCGATGATGATGTAGTTCTCCGGGCAAGTGGAACTGTCATCTTCTCCTCCTGGCGCAGGGTCTCCCATGAAAACTCCTAGCTTCCTGGTCAGGTCGTCATTCTTCTCCACTAGTACGATGATTTCTTCCATATAATCTTCGCGTGTAGCCTTGAGTTCTTCCTCCAGTTCCGTGATCCTTGTCATTGCTTTCTTCAAATCCGCCATGCCTGCGCACATCTGGTTCTCCTGGCGTCGTATGTGCTGGTTTAACTCCTGGATGAAAGAGGCCATCGATCTATCCTTCCTGGTGCTGATCATCTCCCATTGCTCATCTCGGCGCCCACAAATCTGGTAGATTGTATCCTTGAGATCATTGTGGTAAACTTCTCCAATGCGTCCCATGGTGATGTGGGCTGCCATACTCTTTCCTAGACTCCAGGTTGGTGCATCGAAGGAAAACTCTATGGGCTCAGTGACTGGCGTGAACATCCTTCCTGGAACTTGAACTTGAATCATCCAGCGCTCCTCTTCTGGTAAAGTGGCATTGTAAGTCCCGGTGAAGCTTGGTATTCCAATGTTCAGGTACTTAGTGACTTCCTTCAAGTGGCGTCCAAAAGGGGTGTCTTCATCCGGTTGCATGAACTTGATCCTTGCATCTGCCATCCTAAAGAGTAGAAAATGGAGAGGAGTTAGAAATGAGAAGAGAGTAGTGATTCTAGGGCTTTTAGCTTAGTGGTCGTGTCCTACAGTCAGCGTGTGCTCTGATACCATCTTTGTAGTGACCAGACCTCAAACAGTCTGATCTCTGTGCATAAGTGTCATCCCTGGATCGGTAATGCTGACACACACAGTACTTGAAGGATTTATAACATAGTAGCAATCACACACTTATTACATCGAATGTCTCAAAAGAGAACTTATTGCAATAAATATGGCTTAAGGCCATCTAATACGATAACAGCGGAATGCTTGGAAGATAAAGTGAGTCCATCAACTCCAACGGCATCACTGAGTGAAAGACCACGACCTAAGGCTCCTTACTCGTCATCTGAAAAGTTTGCAACATGATACGTTGCAGCCCGAAAACGGGCCAGCACATGGAATATGCTGGCAAAGTAACACAAAAGAGTAATGAACAGAATAATGCTATCACTACATGCATATATGGCTAGTGGAGGCTGTATGGTTATATGTTTTGCGAAAAGCCAATTTTTCCCTACTGCAGAGGAATAAGTTTTATTTAACTACAAAGTTTGTTGATAAATATTGAGAAGGTAAACCCCCTCTCAATCCCAATTAAAATTAGTCATTAACAACCCAACAAATTAATATTAAGAGTGATGAGATCAACATGATAATCCAAGAACCAGATACTCAAGATGTCCATAACCGGGGACACGGCTAACCATGATTAGTTTGTACACTCTGCAGAGGTTTGTGCACTTTTCCCCACAAGACTCGACCTCCTCCGTTGGATTTCTCGCACTACATGGTGTTTGAGAAACGGATGACCGAGACACAGTCGTTCAGAAGCGTTAGCACCTTACGATGGGTAGACCGGTACACCTAGATCACCTACCTCTGCTAGTCTACCACTGTAAGAGCTCACACAACTTAATCAACTATGCTAGAGCCCATAATAGCTTGTGGCTGCACACAGAAGTTTCTAGTATGAATAATCTCATGATCCCTTTGAGCCTGGGTGGCGGTCCATAGGAGAATCACACGGTACCCCGGGATTTCCAAAAAAAACCAGGCAATCACTGGAATACCCAGGTGCCTCAATCCACCCAGATGTGAATTTAAGTTGCCACCTTAAGATGAACCATTAATTAACAATCTCACATCTGTCATGAAATACTCTGAAACCCAATCCACGTCTACGAGCATAGCATGGCAATATAAGCATAACGTAGAGGTAACTCCCAAGGTTTGATAATAAAGAGGTGAATAGGTACTACCTCAGCTACTTCCCAACCCACAATTTGATTCAGATCCTAACCATGCAATTGTTTGAGGATTGATCTAATGCAATAAAACTGGGTAGTAAATAGGTATGATTAAAGTGTTACTTGCCTTGCTGATGATCCGCGAAACCTAGAGACTCGTAGTAGCATGCTTCACAATCCGGGTACTCTATCGCAACAAACAAACAAACAATAAGCAATCAAGCAAGGGCACGGGTAAAACTCAAATAAGAGATCTAACCAGAAAGTTCAACTTAAGAACTCCGGTTTGCAAAAAGAATCAAATCAAACGAAGCAACAAAACTCAAACGATGAAAGAAACAGGCTTCGTTTACTAATCTGGATTTAAGTCAAATTTTACAGTACCAAAAACTTGTTTAAGTTGGTTAAACAGAAAGAGGGTTTCGAGACGAAACTCTAGGCGCTTGAATCGCCTGATTCCGATAAATGAGCGAAAAGTTATACTAGAACGATAAAATCGTATCAGAAATTGCGATCGAAAATAATCGTGGAAAATCCGAGAAAAAGAAAAACTGACGAACAGACTAACGAACGAACGTTCGCTGTCTGCGGCTAAACGGTGAAAACCGTTCGTTAAAACGAACGTACGGACGCACGTCCTCTAAATAACTAAACCAATAAAAATAAACCGAACCGATCTAAAAAACACGAAACTAGGGTTTACAAAATAAAACCGATCGG
>NC_057802.1:84404761-84412565 GCF_018294505.1 Triticum aestivum | reverse complement strand
CGACGGGCGGCGGGGCGGCGCGGGCGGCGGCGGCGGCGGCTTAGGGTTAGGGTTTGGGTGGCGGGGCTGGTGGGCTGCGGGGCGGCGGCTTATAAAGGGGCTGACCCGAGGAGTCCTGGCCGGGTACGGCCCGAAGTCGGTTTAACTTTTTTTTTAAATAATTCCGCATGTAAAAAAAAGAAAATAAATACTAAACAGACTCCAAAAATCCCGAAATAAATTTTCCCCGTCCTCTAAAAATAGGCCGGACAAGGTGAACATTTATTTGGGCCTAAAATGCAAATTTGAAAAACGCATATTTTTCCTAATTCAAATAAAATAGCGACAAAACTCCAAATAAAAATCTTATTTGATTTTAATATAAAATCTCTGATATTTCTTTATTCTGAGGAAGTCATTTTATCCTCTCTCTTTTATTTTAATAAAAGAAATATTTCAGAGAAAAATAATTAAAACCAAACGATCCTCTTTTCAAAATTCGAGAAAAACTCGAATATGAAAATAACGAAATCACCAACTCTCTCCGTGGGTCCTTGAGTTGCGTAGAATTTATAGGATCAACCAAAATGCAATAAAAATAAGATATGCAATGATGATCTAATGTATAACATTCCAAATTGAAAATTTGGGATGTTACATTTTGCTGGAGTGGGATTTTTCTGTGGTACGGCTGGTGCTATGGCAACTGAAATCGGCATACCTTTTGCTGGAGTGCAGGTCCTGTGTGTGGGGCTAGTGGTGTGGCCAGTGAAGTATGTGTTCAGTCTGCTGGAGTCGGTCCTACGTTTTGTGTCACTGGTTGTACAACCAATATAAGTGGCGTGTTGTCTGATTTCTCCGGCACAACCACATTTTTCAAGGACTTTGCTGGTGCTCCTTCAGGTTCGGCAATCACCCTCTTCCTTTTTGATGTCTGATGCACAAGAACAACATTTGAGTGGGAAAACATGGTATGATGACAGATGGAATACGTATTGATAATGGATGGGCATGGCATCTCGACATATATGATGAGTAAACTAAGCAGATGGCGGTGCAACAAAGTAGAAGAAATGCAAGACAACATATGCAAGATACGCGCAATCAATAAAACCTTGCCAAATTAGAGCAGGCACCTTGATGGGTGAACATGACAGGCCATCTGCCTTTGACTCCTCGAGGTTAGAATAGTCATTAGGATCATATTCTGAACAAGAATCTACAGGCGGGGAGAGTATGAGTTTCATTGCATCCAGAATGGCACTCAATGCCTTGGTGCCAATTTTGTAAGTCATTGCAGTGTTCCACAATATTCTTCCGATGCACGGATTCTGATATTCACTGTAATTACGTATAATATCTGAGAACCATGAAAACATAAATAGTTGTGAGATTATCTTTGTAATGCAGAGGATCTTCTAATATAGGGGCGCCCCTGTAAACACTTGTGTGCTATCACTGGATTCTGATGAGAGAGCTCATGTGTGCTGTAATATGGTGCGTGCATTTATATAATCTGGCACAAGTACACAAAAAATAGGCTCCAGAAGTAAGGATAGTTGGCAGATGATAGGCTCAAAATATACTGTATAGAGAGTTTATTGCCAAACCGTGATAACAAGAGCACACAGCAACTAGGCACATCATAGTGTACATAAAAGGGGTACACCATAACCATGATATATAAATCGGGAAAGTGGAACTGGCTTGAAAATACGGTGTTGTATTGCCGCTAGTAATTGAATGCCTATCGATCAAGTACATGCCAGCTCTATCAACTATTGACTGCAGATGTCCCTGCTCCCCTTCCTGACAAGGAACATACTGTATGTACTAAATACAGAATAACAAAAGAGGAACATGTTAAAGAACAGAAGAGGAAGCATATTCTTGAGGTTCCGCTTAATTGCATACAATGTTGGTTGCCCACTCATGATGAATCACAGCGCCCAAAGAAATGCAATTCCATGCTGTCTCTCTATATGTGGCAATTTTGAACAAGAGTCATTAGGATCATATTCCGAACAAGAGTCAACAGGTGGGAGCCTATGAGTTTCATTGCATCCAGAATGGCACTCAATGCCTTGGTGCCAATTTTGTAAGTCATTGCGGTGTTTAGCTTCAAGAGTGGACTGCTGCTAGTGCGACACAAAAGCAGCTATACAGATCATAGTGTAGATATAACGGGAAAACCATAAGCATCAGAGTAAAATCAGCAAAGTGGAACTTGCTGGAATATATGTGCTAGTATTGCCGGTACGGCTAAAAAGGCTTCGGATAGCAGCTCTCTTCAACTGAAGGTGCGGTACTGTTAATATCAGTGTAACTCTCAAAGGCGACACATCTCCCCGCATTTTATTGCTATTCTTATAGGATTCAAGTGGGCAGGCCACTAAGAATCCTATTCCCATGTTTACAAAATCCTACGAATCAAGGAGGCCTGACGAGTTCAAAGTGTCCATACCAACCGACCGTATAGACCTCTACACTGCAAATGCCCCTGCTCATCTTCACTACAAGGAACATACTGTACTACTATCATACTCCCTCCATTCCAAAATATAAGTCTTGGTAGAGATTTCCACTATGGATCACATACAGATGTATCCAGATACATTTTAGAGTGTAGATTCACTCATTTTGCTCCATATGTAGTCCATGGTGGAATCTATACAAAGACTTGTATTTAGGAATGGAGAGAGTACTTATTATAGAAGAACGGAAGAGGAACATGGTAAAGAAGAGCAAGCAGATTTTGGATAATAAAATGTTCGTTGCGCAGTGCCCACACATGATGAACTAGAGCGCATTAAGAAAGCAACTCCCTGCTGTCTCTCTATATGTGGTGCACGTGCTTTTTCGAAAGTAAAGTAGGAACATTAGCTGACCAATTAAATGTTATTTGTTTTAGTAATATCAGCATCATATCAGATTCGTACTTGAGCAACAAGTTTGGAATTATGAGTGGCACGTTGTTTAGCTTGATGGATTCAGGAGCAGTGCTAAGCAGGTACGATGATGGTACTGAATATAAAAGGCATGTCTGCATTTGGGTCAGTCGACCATTTCAGGCGGCTGGATGAAGATCCTACGTCTCCTAACCCTTCTTCTTCCTCGTCTCTGATTCTTCCCATACAGAACACCGCACGGGCCGCCGGCCGGACCATCGGCCCCCACCGCCTGTGTTCCTCCGCCACCCCCACCCCCGCCCCCACCCGCTTCGAGTTTTCTTTGTTCGGCGAGGCCCCACCACCTCCCCCAACAACCAAAGTCCCCACCCGAGCCCCTTCGTTCGCACCGGCGAACTCCGGCGAGCTCTGAAAAATCGACTGACCCAATTTTGAAATTTAGTCTACTGTGATTTAACTAGTGTGGAATATAAAAGGGGAAAACCATAAGCATTGGGAGTATAGTGTTGAGCGTGCCATGGCGGATCTGAAGGTGCAAACCGGACAAAGGCAACTTCGCAACCAATGTTTGCTCTCAACTAGCAAGTAAGTGATGGACAAGAAATCAGAGTAAAGCAGTGGCGATCTATTTTCTTGCCGCGATAAATAAGTTGAGCAGATACGAAAGAGTACCGGCTCTGGTGCGACACCGTGTATGCATCTGCTGAGAATTTGATGGTGCTGCGGTAGCGATGGCTGTCGGCGGCGTGGAAGCAGATCTAGGAGGGTCGACGGTGGCGGCAGGGCACGGTGGACGAGACGGTCGTAGGAGCAGCGCCGGCAAGGTGGACGACGGCGGGGATGAAGCGAGAGGACGGGATGCAAGGATCCTGGTTCGAAGCCGTGGATGAGAGAGGTCGATCTTTTGTAATGGACGACGGCGTCCCGGGTATTAGCTCCGACATGGTGGAGGAGGACGGCGGTGGATGGGGTGGCGGATGGAGGAGGCTAGGGTGGAGAGGGTGTTTTGGCGCCCACGGAGTACGAATGGGGAAATGGAGGTGGAGAGGAAGGGGGGACCATGTCTTCAGGGCGCGCTTGTCTCAAATGCGAGGAAATTTACAAACTTAGCCCCCGTTTCAAATTTCCTACATCACAGCAATATTAGTTGGTTGGGGATAGGACGGTAATCTCGCATACACCGAATATTTGCCGACGAGAGTTTGTTTTTGGCGCCCACCGTGTATGAATCGGGGAGGGAATCAATTTCGGCCGAGGACACACTGTGTTTTGGCGCCCACCGTGTATGAATCCGGGTGAGAGGCGGTTATGTCACGTTCGAGTGAAATTACAAACCTACCCCTATCGAAACCTATAGAAACCGAGCAGATAGGCTTTGCGTGGCAGGGATAGGCAGTAGTAATTTCCATCTCGTAGATTTTGGTTTCGGGCGGTTACTGCGACTTTCCCCGCTTCGTTCAAATTTTGCAGAGTGCACGTTTACCGTGCCAACTCAATTTGAATCCCGTTTGTATTCTATTTTTTTCGGTTGGGATCCATTTTGATTGGAATAAAATTCTATATACATCTTTTTTTATATATACTTTCAAAAGCACAACACCCTTTATACATAAATATGGTTTACAAATGGCATGATCTCAGATTCATAAGGTTGTATCCATCAATTTGGATTTTCAAATATTTGAAACCACTTTATGTTGAAATCCAATGTATGCATTCCTCGCTAACTGTCTCCAATTAATGTGTGTTTCATGCGGGTTTTTTTACTTCTCAAACATGTATAATGTGTTTCACACATGCAACATATAGTGCATCCCGTTTAGACATTAATTGCATATAAACCATGCATTGTTTCTAATTAAAGAATCTATGGATCACCAATATTGATAAACTATATAACATTACACGTGTCCCCAAATTCAAATGAATGTGCATGTTTGATACACCAATTTGCGTTATGATATTATCGATGTCGTGATCTCCAGTTTAAATATTTGAATCCCATTTAATCCAGATATTCGTCTCATATAACTATCACTCATGCTTATATAGGACTATCTCTCTAGACCTATACGCGTTCATCGTCTCTCGGGTATCTCTCGTGCTACCTGTATATCGACACTGATCTTTTATCTTCGTAACACACTGACGGTACTCTCTCCCTCGACCTTCATCACTCTATCTCTCTCTAAGTATATCTCGCTCCCTGCTATGTGTCTCTAACTATGATTCTCCATGTGTAATCTCTTTCTCTCACACAAACACAAAACTTTGTCTTCCGGGGTCTCATTTCTCTCTACTATTCCCCTGTGTGCCACTCGCACACCCCTAATACAAAGATGTCTTTCGCTCCTTAGGTATGAGAACCTATGACTCTTCCTCTTAAATATCTCTTTCTCACACACAAACACAAACTCTTTCTCCCAAGGTCTCATATTTCTCCACTATTCTCTTGCATGTCGCTCACACACACTGTCTCTCCCTAGAGATATCTTGCGTTCCCTCATATGTTTCTCTAGCTATCACTCTCGTTTTGAAATATCTTTCTCTCTCGCAGACACAAAACTCCGTCTCTCGGGATCTCATTTCTCTCCGATATTTGTCTGTATGTGAGTCACATGCACCCTTTCTTCATCTCTCTCACACCCACACCCATAACTCAGCCTTCTGATCCACTCGACTCCTATCTCTAATGCACACTAGCTAGCATCTTTATCTTTCTATTTATCTGTTTCTCCATCAACCTTCTTTCATTTATAGGTTGATCTCTTTTGCACAATCGTTGTGCCTCACTCCCTCTACTCGCCATAGATGCATGCTCCAGCCCACGCCACTATCTCTTAAAGACAAAAACACATGCTCAATTGTCGGGCCTTCTTCCCTGCATTCTCGCATGCATGCATATTGTCATACCGATCCGTCTCTCCCATGACTTATGTCTTCTTTCTTTTATCTCGATCATGCGCGCGCACACACACACACACATCCCACGTATACATGCATACTCTCACACAAGCACGTTGAAGGTCTCTATGTCTCCATACGTAGTTAATTACCCTCAACCCTAACACCACATCGAATCGTTCTCTTCTTGTGTGCACATAACTTCCGCCTGGATGGGTAAAACACACACTCACACTTAACAATCTCCTTGTAGCTACCCCCCTCTCACTCTTCCCCTATATCCCCGAAGCCAATAAGACCATCCCTTCGTTTAATTCCTGCCTACATGCACCATAGATATATAGTAGTCTTCCTTGGTGTCTGTCGAACAAACACGTTCTCTCGATGTCGACTACTCTCACGCGCACACACCTTCTCTTCCCTCTCTACGGGCATTTTCTCTCTCGCACCCCATCGTTGGTGGCCTCTGCCATACATATCACCTCTCTTTGATGAAGCCATGCACACTTAAATTACACCCGCCACCGAAGACCCCGCGACACACACACACACAAACACACACACACCCACACACACACACACACACAAACAAACACACACACACACACACACACACACGCACGCACACACGTGATAACCCACAAGTATAGGGGATCGCAACAGTTTTCGAGGGTAGAGTATTCAACCCAAATTTATTGATTCGACACAAGGGGAGCCAAAGAATATTCTCAAGTATTAGCAGTTGAGTTGTCAATTCAACCACACCTGTATAACTTAGTATCTGCAGCAAAGTATTTAGTAGCAAAGTAGTATGGAAGTAACGGTAACTGTAGCAAAAGTAATATTTTTGGGTTTTGTAGTGATTGTAACAGTAGCAATGGGAAAGTAAATAAGCGAAGAACAATATGTGAAAAGCTCGTAGGCATTGGATCGGTGATGGAGAATTATGCCGGATGCGGTTCATCATGTAACAGTTATAACATAGGGTGATATAGAACTAGCTCCAATTCATCAATGTAATGTAGGCATGTATTCCGAATATAGTCATACGTGCTTATGGAAAAGAACTTGCATGACATCTTTTGTCCTACCCTCCCGTGGCAGTGGGGTCCTAGCGGAAACTAAGGGATATTAAGGCCTCCTTTGAATAGAGTATCGGACCAAAGCATTAACACATAGTGAATACATGAACTCCTCAAACTACGGTCATCATTGGGAGTGGTCCCAATTATTGTCACTTCGGGGTTGCCGGATCATAACACATAGTAGGTGACTATAGAATTGCAAGATAGGATCAAGAACTCACATATATTCATGAAAACATAATAGGTTCAGATCTGAAATCATGGCACTCGGGCCCTAGTGACAAGCATTAAGCATAGCAAAGTCATAGCAACATCAATCTCAGAACTTAGTGGATACTAGGGATCAAACCCTAACAAATCTAACTTGATTACATGATAAATCTCATCCAACCCATTACCGTCCAGCAAGCCTACGATGGAATTACTCACGCTCGGCGGTGAGCATCATGAAATTGGTGATGGAGGATGGTTGATGATGACGATAGCGACGGATTCCCCTCTCCGGAGCCCCGAACGGACACTATATCAGCCCTCCCGAGAGAGATTAGGGCTTGGCGGCAGCTCCGTATCGTAAAACGCGATGAATCTTTCTCTCTGATTTTTTTCTCCCCGAACGTGAATATATAGAGTTGGAGTTGAGGTCGGTGGAGCACCAGGGGGCCCACGAGGCAGGGGGCGCGCTAAGGGGGGGGGGGGGCAGGCGCGCCCCCCACCCTCATGGAAAGGGTGTGCCCCTGGCCTTGATTCTTTTGCCAGTATTTTTTATTTCCAAAAATAATCTCCGTGAAGTTTCAGGTCATTCCGAGAACTTTTGTTTCTGCACATAAATAACACCATGGCAATTCTGCTGAAAACAGCGTCAGTCCGGGTTAGTTCCATTCAAATCATGGAAGTTAGAGTCCAAAACAAGGGCAAAAGTGTTTGGAA
>NC_057802.1:84193510-84404751 GCF_018294505.1 Triticum aestivum | reverse complement strand
TCTCTCTCTCTCTCCCCCCCACACACACTGAGACTCCATCTCACACACACATGCTCTAGGCAGAGCGTTTGTTCCTACCACCCTCCATCCACCCTTACCCGTATGATAAACAATCACCTTAATTTACTTGTATAACATGGACAAATTCCACTTTACTTTAGTAGTTAGCAAACTTATCATTTGTACCCTTACAAAAAACTGAGTTGGCGATGATGGTGTGCCTGCCATCTTGTAATATAGACCGTCTGATCTATATCTGACGGATAGAAAGCAAACTATGATAATTTTACAAAAGATAGCCGCACCTCTCTCCACATCCTTATCTCTCACACCTCATTGCCGAGCAATTAAAAAAGAAAGTCTCCAGAACAATCAAGCATGGTAGCCGCTGCCGCCTGCCGGCGCCATCCATCCCCATGCCTCCGCCCATTCCGACCACCAGTCACCACCACGCTCCACTCCTCCTCACCTTATCTCTCATCTTTCATTTTTTCGATGACATTCTCGAGATACCAGTTTTCCGATAAAATTCTCGAAATATCATTAGTTTTTACACATGGGATTACTCCTGCATGGGTAAATCAACATGTGTTTTGTAAAAAAATGCAAATTGTTGTTCCGTGCAATGCATGAGCATCTTGCTTGTAATTATATTATATAAAGCAAATCACGAGCAGGAAGTGACATTTTTTTACACAACCACGTTAACATGGCCACGTAAATCACTAGCTAAAGTAAATACCATTATACTTATATCCCGATGCAAAAGGTTGAGTACATGTCCGAAGAGTAGATTCGCACACACGCACTCTGTCTCTCAGAATCTCTCACACACACACCAGTTACGTGATGCCCACTTAAGCAGACACGTATGTTACAATTTGTGCACCCGCGGGTACACGTGATGCTGCGCATTTATTTAAGCCAGATGGCGAACCCAAATAGTAGCTGCATTCATTCCCCTCCCGCCGCCTCTTCTCTGGTCGCCGTCGCCCGGTAGCCATGGCCCGGCCGAAGGTAACAACATACGACATACTCCTGCCGGAGCGGCTGTTTAATCTGGAAATTTTAGTGGTCATGCATGCATCTTTTTGTGCTAGCACTCCTATATAAGGGTTGACCGGTCGCTTCCCGCGGACGTGCGCGGGCGGTGGAACAGGAAGGAGAAGGGAAGCGGGCTGTGGAGTAACGTTTTTACCACAATTTCTTAGGAAACTTAGTGCAATAATTGAGTAGTTTTGCAAACTACCAGTACTACACATGAAACGGTTCAAAACCTATACTTCCGTGCCAGCGCGCGCTTCCCGCATGAAACGGTCAGCGTCGCCCTGGAGCATCAGTGCCGCATTAATGCCCGGCCAGAGCGGAGGTGACCTCTCACTGGCGCCGACTTTGAAGCGGCACGACGGCCGAGAGAGCGCCGCTTCCCGGTGCACCGACTGCTCCGCGTCGAGGCTGGCCATCGACCGGGGTGATGCCCCCCTTCCGTTCTGCACTCTAATCTGGTGCATGACACATATTACGTCGACCCGGATGCTGCTGGCTCCACATGTCAGCGAAGTAGTACGTAGTAGTAAGAAGAAGCAAAGAATCATGCGGTATAAGTCTTTCTAGAGATTCCAACAAGTGACTAGACTACACCGCGTGCAGTATCTCAAATCTCAAATCTCCCTTCCGGTTTATAGGGCTCAAATCTCAAATCTCATCAACCAAGGCATTTTGCGATTGGAGGAATGTATCTCGTACTTTACAAAACTACCCTAATTAAACTCATGCATTAATTACGTAGTTCTCTCGTTTTCCTCTCTGCCTTGGTCGCGGTGCACAATATTGACCACTCCTATATGACTAGCCGCTCTATCTACATGCGGGACATCAAAGCATCCGGGCCCGCGTGCCATCCACCAAATCACAACGAGGTGCTACAGTCGAAACTCACCGGTCACCCCGGTGTGGCCGTCATGACCCGTCATATCACAAAACCCACACCTTTACCAGCAGTGGTAAAGTGGCCTCGAAGTTGGACTAGACGAAGCAACCATCATTTCACCGGGACGCTCGTTGAAGCCCTTTCTCCCCTTTCTTGAAGAAAACCTCACTCCAGGCTACTCACTTCTGCCATTTTTCTTTTGTACCGACAAAGGAAAGGTGGGCGAATCAGTGATGCTGCTATATTTTCATTCCAAGAATATTCTTTTTGCGAAGAACCGACCGATTCTCATAGCCTATTCTTTTCCCGTTTTCATTGTGATTGTGGTTTCCTTTCGGTTGCTTTTTGTTTGTCAGTTCATTGATGGATCCTGGAGCACTAGGCAAAGAGTTGCCGGCGGACAACCCACTGGAGATAGCGATCTCCAGGAAGCGAGCACCGACCAACGAGTTGACCATGTTGGCGGGCCAACCCATGGAGACGAAGAACTCCAAGAAACAAGCACTGGCCAAAGAGTTGACGACGTTGGCCGACGAACTCCTCAAAGAAAGTTGGAAGAACAGCAAGGGCCCCACCGTGCCTACCCCAGAAACTCTGATGGCTACCTTTGCGCGGCTCAAGGCCGAGTTTGAGGAGATAGTCGCCGTTGAGAAGCAGTATTCCCCTGACAAGGTGATGGCCCCCATCGAGGACGAGGAGATGGCCCCCGGAGGGATGGGATCCACCGGGTGAGCTGCACAAGGTAAAAAATAATGGCTTATTACAGAAAGTTGTGGTTTTTGATTATTTGCAATGTGCTTGCTAATATGTTAGGGTTGTGCAGGTGCCGGTGGACGTCCTTGATGATTCCGATGTCGCGGCCCGTCCTGTGGACAACGCCCTAGAGATCGTTTTTGATGTCGCGGTCCGTCCTGTTGGCATCGCCCCGGAGATCGATTCCGATGCCGCTATCCATCCTATGGACATCGCCCCAGAGATCGATTCCGATGTCGCGGTCAGTCCTGTGGACATCGCCCCAGAGATCGATTCCCATGCCGCTGTCCGTGCTGTGGTCATTGCCCGAGAGATCGATGACAAGAAATAGTTGGTCGCGCTAATCCTCAAGGGTAGTTTGCATTGCCTTGTGTTTAATTACCAGAACGATGCGTGTTATCAAACCATCTTAGGGCCAGTGCACTGTCTTGTGTGGGCGGTACTTGCTACTTTTGTTTGATAGTGAATCATGCGAACCCTCTCCGTTATGGAAACAGATGTATCCTCACCAGCTTTTGATGTAATATATGGCATGCTTAGATGTAAGTTTGAACTGTTTATCATATCAGCAGGGCTTATTTGATGATTCTTGGTGTTAGTAGGCTAGCTACTGTGCGAGCTATAGTACTTGCAAAACACTCACCAAAGAGAAATGTTGGGGCTGATGAGCTCGTGGTACGCTTACACTGATCCGTCGTCGATCGACCAATAGCCCAAGCTCCTAAAATTGTAGGCTTAGCGATCGATCAAACAATAGTCGACACAGATACATTCAGGCCTCATTTGGTTCATAGGTTAGGAAAATCGTAGCAAAAGTACAGAGGCGTACAACACAAAATCATAGCAGTACAGAGACGTCCCTCCGTTTCAAAATAGATGAGTCAACTTTGTACTACTAACTTTGAAATGGAGGGAATACAGATCCTAGGCGGGCTAGTTTGGCCTAGAGGGTTTTAGTGATATGACGTGGTACAGTGCCATCCAGTCTTCGCGTGTGGTAGCAGTACTGCGGGTAGAGTAAGTTTTCTTGAAGAAGAGGAATTCAATGAAGTCATGATGGTTCCTTCATCCGACTAACTTACAGTGGGAAAGATTGAGCCTGCGCTACGACCAGGGTGGACCAGGATAATTTTGTGCATGGCAGGTGGACCAGGATGGTCGACGTCCCACATGTCGGTGAATGAAAGTATTCTTTCCGATATAGTGGACGAGCAACGATTATTCATTGTTTATTTTTGATGAAACCTATTGTCTCAACTGTTACGACGGAGGAGTGTGAAACACGGCAGCCCAATGAACTTGGCATGTGCACCACTCCCTCCTTCCTCATGTAATACTACCATAGTGTTGACTATAAGGTTACAACTTTTTCTCACTTTCTCTCTATCTATTTCCTCTCAAATGTTTTTTACCTTTCTTTTTTTAGACATAATTGTTTTTTATGCCTCTTTTTTTAGCATTAGTTTTTTTATACCTAGGAGCACGTGTAGAGACGAGCTCCTGCAGATCCCACTCCTTGACTTTGTCAATGCCTCTCACTCCTCCACATAAGCGGGCTTGTCGAGAAGAAAAGAGATGATCTCTTAGCACAATATGTTTCACCATGTTTTTAGGAATAACTAGTTATTGAAGATAAGGCTAAGAGATGATCCATTGTACACATGTTTTTTGTTATCTCTAAATTACATGCAAGACTTATGATAAGACTACCTTATCAACCATTTTACATGCCCTTTATAGCCCAGAATTTTACTGGTAGTACTTGCTATGAATGCGGGCAACTGGCTCTGAGGGGGGGAACACGCGCGGGGAGGTGGTGGGGTGGGGGAGGGGTTCTGGTGGGCCAGGGCGGTAAGAAGCGGGCTTGGAAGCGGTGCGGACTCCCGCATGGCCCACCTCACATTATCACCACATCTTTCTTGGAGTCCGTGCACGGCGGGCGGGCGATCTCTTCTCCCTCCCCCGCCTCTCTCCTCTCAGCCGACGCTCGCCGAGCGATTAGATTTCGGCTATCGACGGTTTATTCAATTGCAGTCCCACATGTTAGTGAAAATGCAAGACAACGCGTGTCCCCTCTGGTGAGCAGCGTGCGAGCCGGACTGTCGGGGGTGCGACGTGAACGCGACGCGTACGAGTTGTAAGTGTGCCGCCTTTTCCTTTTGAACTTGCAAAGCGTAACATTTTCGTGCGATCGATTGATAGAAATCCAGAACAAAATGACGAGGGCGATGCTTTCCCGCGCGTTAGGCGGGCTAGTTTGAGTGATATAACGTGCTACAATGCCGTCCACTTGAACCATTTTTATGTAAGCAAGAGTCTACACTCTTACGTGGGAGGAGTGCGAAACACGGCGGATCTGATTTTGATTGAGGGATAATTGTTCCCTGCGAAATAATGGAGCACTCTTAGCGATTATAGAATGATAGTTAGGGCATCTCCAGCTCTGGCCCTCAAATTTACACCGGCATCTGTCCGAGGACACTGGTGGATGCCATCCAATGCTGCCCGCATACCTTTCGACAACTATATGAACTAACCAGACAAAATTCGTGCAAACAAAGCAAATTTCAAATTGACCGGATGAAATTCATTACATTTCGAGAACTTTTCCTACAAACTGGACGAAATTCATTACATATTTTGCACAAACCGTACTAAAACCTACTGTAAACCTAATCTAAACGATCGCCGGGCCCCGACCACCATGTCCGGCCATGAACCCGAGAAAGCCGGCCATTGCCTTTGCCTCCTCCTTATCCGCCTCGATAACCTCCTCCTCCGGACCACAAGGTTATGTAGATTTCCGTCTCCACGTCGCCGTAGCGGCTAATCGGCCGCCGATTTTTATCCCACCAAGCTTGGCGTCGACTGAGTGGAGGAGCGGTGGCCTTCCTGGGACTAGAGCGGTGGCGACCTACCGTGTAATACTCTGCCTCACTGCCGGCTGCGCCCGCGCACGCGCGCCGGCTTCGTGGTCGTGGCGGCGGAGGGCGGACCGGGGGGGGGGGGAGCCGGCGATCTCCTTTGTCTGCTCCTGCGAGAGTACGTCCAAGAGAGCTTTGGAGCGCGCCCGGAGCGGAGCCACCGATGTCCTTCGTATGCTCCTGCGACAGTACGTCCAAGAGAGCTTTGGAGTGCCCGGAGGCCATGGTTGGAGTGGTGCCAACAAAAGGAAAGGACCGGAGGAGAATGAGTGTGGGTCTTTGGCTATGGCTGGGAGCTGGGGCTCAAGTTAATATAGCGGGCGAATGGCAATGAGCCCTGGCAGACGGATGGACGGCAGGCACCGGAGTAGGTTCGTCGGTAGCCGTGGTGTCATTAATGCGGAGCAGTCGCTTGCACCTGGATGCCGTGCGGGTGGCGCTCTCTCGGCCGTCGCGCTGCTGCAATGCCGGCGCCAGTGAGAGGTTGCGTCGGGCATGAATGCGGACGCTGCTTCAGTGACTTAACCGCAGGTGCTTTGTCTCACTGACATGTGGGCCCAACGGGCATCAGGCCCGCATGTCAGTGACACACCAACTGCACCTGCAGTTAAGGCCGGTGAATGCGACATTGACGTTATGGAGAGACGGTGATCGTTTCAGGCGGGAAGCGCGCGCTAGCGATGGAAGGGGTTTTGGTAGGCCAGGGCGTCAGACGCTGGCGTGGTGGTAAAATGTGAACTCATGGATGACGAGCCTTTGAAGCATATGCGGCATGTATTGACAACCAGGCGTCCATGCAACCGCTCTTGTCGCCAGCTAGCATTCGACGACCACCATTAGACACCACACAACCATACATAACTTATGAATAATGGAGGAATCGATCAGACACACACTAGTGTGCAGTGGCACTATGATCGGTTGCTCACGATAGTACATACTCCGCACCATAGTACCCTCTCTACCTAGGCTGTTTTATAGGTTGTCGTTGTGATGGACGATATACATGAGCAAGGCGCCGAGTCACGAGTATGACCGTTGGTGTTGAGCCAGGTGAATACATGCTCGGTGTTCGCGGAGGCCTCCAGCAAACGTCTAAACAGTAATATCACATATGCATAATTTTGGTTTTTATTTATTTCTCCACTGACAGGTAGGCCCACATAGATAGATAGATAAAGAACACGAGCTGATGAGGCACATGCTGACTGTTTGACTGGTCAACCAGACAAATACGGAGCCAGTGACCATATACTAAGTTGACGGGGACGGAGGGCTTTGTCAACTTAGTCAATATGAACGATTCTAGCTCCAGTGACCGTACGATGTCCATCCAATGGCCATAGTGCTTCTTCAACCTCTGGTCTTCTTGCTCCAGCCTCCCAAAGCAGCGCCGGTCGTGCCGCGTGCTCCTGCCACCCATGGCCGGTTGTGATGCCGCAGAGGCCTCACCGCCCCGTACTACTCCCACCGCTGACCACGGCATCCCTCTACTCACCCACACCCCCTGTTATTCTGCGGCGACGGCAGCCTCACGCTGCAGCCGAACCAGTGAACCCTCGCACTCCTCTCTGCGCGGGCATCCACTGCCGTGTCTTCCCCGGCTCCGCGTCGTCCCCTTCCTAGGCCTCGCCGTCGTCCACCGCCTTGGTGCTCTCGGCGCGGCGTGGTCAATGTGATCAACGACCGACTTCCATCGGAAGAGTACTATATGTGGAGAGGCTGACAGCTGGGTCCACGGCCACAGCTGGGTCCATGGCCACAACCCAGTTTTTTTGTGATTTGCCAAGTAAGTCGCTTTGTCAGGCCTGTTGGGCTATAAATCTTTCAAGACGAGGAGAGCTTCATTCGGCTGGCCGAGAAAATGGCCTATCAGTAATGAGAAATGGGCTGTACATTTTTAAAACACATTAAACCGGCAATTAGTTTCAAATTTCTTTTTTTTCATTTTGAGATTTTAAATTGCATTGATTTTTATGCGTGGAAAATTTGTTGAATTTTATATTGATATACATTTATTTTTAAAATCAGTTTGAATGTGACTCGAAATTTCGGGATTAAAAACAGTTCGGACCGCTCCGAAATATGCAAAATTTCATATAATTTTTTAACCGTGGCCACAATATGGGCTGTAATGCTAACAAAAAGAATATGGGCTCCAAAAAACCTTAAGAATTAGCAAATGGGCTGTAAATTATTAGAAATAATGACAGATGGGTTGTATGCTGTTTTCCACAGATTTGAGGCTTTCCTAAAAAAAGGTTGACGCACAAGCAGTGACTGTTGGATTTCCATCCAACGGCCATCGTGCTTCTTCAATCTCTGCTCTTCCTGCTCCAGCCGCTCAAACAAGCGCCGGCAGGACTGCCTGCTCCCTCCTCCCCGCGGCGGGCTGTGCTGCCGCGCATGCCTCACCGCCCCACCGTACTCCCATCGCTGGCCTAGCCATTCCTCTACTCACCCACACCTGCTGTTATTCTCCGGCGACGGCAGACGAACCAGTAAACCCTCGTACAGTCATACTCCCCTCCACGTGGGAAACAACTGCCGAGTCTTCCCTGCCTCCATGTAGTTCCCTTCCTAGGCCTCGCCGTCGTCCACCGCCCTGGTGCTCTCGACGCGGCCTGGTCAACATGGTCAACGACCGACATGCATATGAAGTGGACTGTACGTGGAGAGGCTGACAGCTGGGTCCACGGCCGCACGCAAGGAAATGCCTCCTTATTACACGCAAAATAATGATTCCTCCACCTGACATCTGGGACCCACCGAAAGGGCCTCTGTATTTCGTGAAAAACGTTACCGCCGCTGACAGCTTGGACCCACCAGCTATATCTTCGCACGCAAGGAAGTGCCTCCTTATTACGCACAAAAAAATGAATGCTCCCCCTGCTAGCTAGGACCCAGTATAGTGGCAGGCTGACTTGTGGACCTACTAAGTTGACGGGGACGGAGGGCTTTGTCAACTTAGTCAATATGCACGATTCTAGCTCCAGTGACCGTACGATGTCCATCCAACGGCCGTAGTGCTTCTTCAACCTCTGGTCTTCTTGCTCCAGCCGCACAAACCAGCGCCGGTCATGCCTCGTGCTCCTGCCTCCCGTGGCCGGCTGCGATGCGGTGGAGGCCTCACCGCCCCCTACTACCCCCACCGCTGGCCAGGCCATCCCTCACACCGTAGCGAACCAGTGAACCCTCATACTCCTCTACACGTGGGCATCCGCTGCCACGTCTTCCCCGGCTCCGCGTCGTCCCCTTCCTAGGCCTCGCCGTCGTCCACCGCCCTGGTGCTCTCGGCGCGGCGTGGTCAACGTGGTCAAGGAACGACTTCCATCGGACGTGGACTGTACGTGGAGCGGCTGACAGCTGGGTCCACGGCCGCAGCAAGGAAGTGCCTCCTTATTATGCGCAAAATAATTATTCCTCCACCTGACAGTGGGGACCCACCGGACGGGCCACCGTATTTCGTGAAAAAACATTTCGCCCTGACTGCTAGGACCCACCAGCTACATCTTCACACGCAAGGAAGTGCGTCCGGGCAAACAAAAAACGATTTGCCCCCCTGACTGCTGGGACCCACCAGCTACATCTTCGCAGGCAAGGAAGTGCCTGACAGTCGGGACCCACCTGGTCGAAGCGTACATAGCGTTTTCATTCTGGTCGCGAACGTGTACGTACATACTGGTTGATGTAGAGGCGCGCACGTAGCATGTACACGTACGTACAGCGGCCAGTGTGCAAGAAAGAAAATACGGCCACGTACGTACATACGGGCAAGGTCTCGAATGCCTACTCGCGCATACGTACGGCCAGGGCTCGTGTACATGGCTGGGACAGAACGGAGAAACAGCGTCGTCGTCGTGTTCATGGGGAGCCAACCGGCTGGGTCGGAACGGAATGTGTCGTCGTGTTCATCGGGAGGGCTTGGATGGAACAGCCGATGGAAACGAGGCCTGGCGTATTGCAAAACGGAGGAAACGACCTTGTGTTCGACCGGCCACGTTCGAAACGGGATCCTGTTCATCAGGAGGGGTCTGGTGTACCGCAAAACGGAGGAAACAGACCTCCTACGGTGGAAACGGGGGTCCTGTTGATCGGGAGGGGTGTGGCGTACCGCAAAACGGAGGAAACGGACTTGTGTTGGAGCGCTACGGTGGAAAGGGGGTCCTGTTCATCGGGAGGGGTGTGGCGTACCTGAAAGTGCTAGTTATCGACTAGAGGGGGGTGAATAGGTGATTTTTATGGAAGTCTTCAAAACATGGGAGTTTCGAAGACAAACAATAGAAATGAACCTATTGACATGCAGCGGAAGGTAGACTACACTAGACAAGCCATAGTCAAGTATTCAATGAAGTGAAAGCATAAAGACTAATGGTAGCTAGGTAGTAGGGATAAGGATGGAAGATAGTATGAAGCCAAACAACAATGGAAGTCACACAGTGAAGTCAAACAGGTAACACAAGCAGGCAATGACTTCACCAAGACTAACTGTAAATAAAGAGAGGGAGATAATAGAACCAGTCGCTTGGCGAAGACAAGGATTTGATGGACCAGTTCCAGTTGCTGTGACAACTGTACGTTTGGTTAGGGAGGCTGAGATTCAACTTGGAAGACCGTGTCTTCACCTTATTCCCCTTGATCTAAGGACACCCAGTCCTCGGCCAATCACTCAGGTAAGTCTTCAAGGTAAACTTCCAAACCTTCACAGACTTCGTTCACCGGCGATCCACAATGACTCTTGGATGCTTAGAACATGACGCCTAACCGGCTGGCGGATTCACAGTCCTCAAGTGTAACAAGTCTTCAGGTCACGCGGACAGAAAGACTTCAGTGATGCCTAACACTCTTTGGCTCTGGGTGTTTGGGCTTTGTCCTTGAAAGGATTTCTCTCTTTCAGAAGCTTCGGAGGTGGGTTGCTCTCAACCGACAAAAGCCGTGCACTAACTCTGAGCAGCCACCAATTTATGGTGTAGGGGGTGGGCTATTTATAGCCACTAGGCAACCCGACCTGATTTGTCCGAAATGACCCTGGGTCACTAAGGAACTGACACGTGTTCCAATGGTCAGATTTCAAACACACACGGCAGCTTGACTTGGGCTACAAGTAAAGCTGACTCATCCAACTCTGGATAAGATTTGCTCTCATTGTCTTCGCTCGAAGACATAGGATTTGGTTGAGCATCACTTCAGTCACTCTGACTTTGTTCACTGGGACCCCACTTAACAGTACGGTGGTTCCTATGACTCAACAAAGAAGAAAAGGAAACAACGAAACAACTAAGTCTTCGCGCTCCATAGTCTTCACAAGTTGTCTTCTCTTGTCATTGTCTTCAATGTGAATATCTTCACATACCACCATTGTCTTCAATGTCTTCATACATTTTTAGGGGTCATCTCCGGTAGGTAAACCGAATCAATGAGGGACTACTACCTGTGTTATCCTGCAATTCTCACAAACACATTAGTCCCTCAACCAGGTTTGTCGTCAATACTCCAAAACCAACTAGGGGTGGCACTAGATGCACTTACAATCTCCCCCTTTTGGTGATTGATGACAAACTGGTTGAAGTTTTCAATGGGGATAAAAGTATGTGAAATTGTAAAGGATTAAGGTATTGTCTTCATACGTAGCAACAGGCTCCCCCTGGAGATGTGCATATAAGTAATTTGCTTTTGGAATGCAAATGCACATGGCAGGTTGTACCTGTGGAGATCCTCTTCAACTTATGAAGACAATTCATCATGCATGATTTGATATAACAAAGATAATGAAATGCATAATGAAAAATGGTCGTCTGCAATATGACTTCGTGCGGGATTTATCATCGCACATGCGGAATTTATCATCGCATCACAGAATAGCAAACAAGTAGCAGACGACCATCATGTTTTAGTGTTACAACTCAAAGAACCAAATGTTTCAAAAGCGAGAGTTGTAAACACTAGGCAAAATATAAAGCAACCGCCCATATGGACCCGCTTGAAGACTATCAACTCATATGCTTCTACCCCTTTTGCCAGTAAGGACCAAAAAGGTTTGAAGACATAGAGCCTCTACTCATTCCCAGAAGGAGTAGGTGAAGCTGCCAGGTCAGCGTCGGGGTTTGGCGGTGCAGAAGAACTTGGTGCAGTGTCGACACGCGCTGAAGTTGGAGGTGGTGAAGTAGCATCATCTTGGTCATCTATGACTCTGGCATTCACCATTGCAGCTGAGGAGGAATAGTCAGAGTCTTCAAGAGAGGGAGTCTGACGCAAGACAACATTCCTTGGAGGAGTGGAGTCAAACTTGAATCGTTCAGTGAAGCCATCGTCTTGAAGATCTGCTTCAGCACTCAACAATGTCAAACTCTTCCATGACCTCCGACAGGTTTCATGAGTGACAAAATACATTCTTGGTGGCAAGATTGCGAATGCGATTGACGTCCACCAAGAGGCTTTGCATCTGCCGCTTCAGCCAGTAGTGATGCTTATCCTGTTTCTATGTAGGGCAACAAGAAGCTCTCGGTCATTGAGAACACGAGATCGCTTCCGAGGCCTTTGAGAAATAGTGCTTTCAGTGGCTTCTGTATGGGCACGGTGAGGACCATGAGTATTGCCAGCCAAAGGATAAACACGAGTGACGGCCTAAACTCCTTCAATGGGCTGGGTGAAGCTTTGGTGATCAGCATTGTGAAGATAAATGGGCTCCTTGGCAGACTCTGGGTATATGGCTTCAATTGACATATCAACCTCTGGCAAAAAGATCAGATGGTTGCGAGCAGAAGGCTGATAGTTGACAGCTGAATGAAGCTTGATAAGGCGCATAACCCATGGAGCGTAGAACTTCAGACCAAAGAGATCAGAGCCAGATGCAGCCAATTGCCTGATGAAAAAGTCTTGAGCATTGAAGCTGATGCCATTGAAGATATAAAAGACCAATGTCTTCATTGCTCCTTCAAGCTTCGCTGCAGAAGAATGTCCCTTGATGGGCCATAGAGTTCGCCTTATGATATGATAGATCGTGTGGGGCAGATACTCTAGGTCTTCAACAAAGAACTCTCTTGGGTATTCAGCATCGCGTGGCAGAGGCTTCATCATGCTTAGCATTTGGCTCATGTTGGGCTCTGGCTTCTGAAAGATGCTCTCCAATGCATTGCGGTGAAGCTGACAACCAGGCTCGAAGAATTCACCTGGAGTGGGTAGGCCAGTTAGCTCAATGATATCAAGAGCTTTGGCTTCATGATGGACATTGCCTGTCATCCACTCAAGGACCCAAGTCTTCGGATCCCTGTTGTAGCCGCGAATGTGGAGGGTAGCATAAAATTGTAGCAGAAGCTCTTCATTCCAATGCTCCTTATCAGTCACAAAGTTCTGAAGTCCAGCATCACGGAAGCAGTCAAGGGCTTCTTCAAGGCAGGGCAGTCCAGCAATGGCTTCACAGTCTAGACGCATATGTGGGAAGATGCGCCCTTGGTCATAGAGAACACATGAATAGTAGCTGCGCTGCTGATAGCTCCAGAACCGATCAGAAGAAATCCTTGGCTTGGAATAGGGGTTCTTGGCACTATCAAAGAAATTGTTGTGCACAATGAAGCCATTTGCATTGAACGACCCTGGTGAAGTTGCTGTACCTGGAAACCTGGGCAACCTTGGCTTCGGCTTCTGGACCTGAGGCCTGTGCTCGATATGATAGTCAAATTGCGGACCAGCAGCAGGTGGAGGAACCAGAATGGGCCATCTGACAGTGACCAGCTGACCATGATCATATGCTTGCTCGATGGTGTGTGGCCGTGGAGGCGGTACAGGAGCAGTGGCAGTGGCAGTGGTATTGACTTCTGGCTGCAGATTTGCGTCAGGAGCAGCATTGGCTTCAGGTGCAATCACTTCTGGCACCACATTAACTTCAGGCGCCATAGTTGCTTCAGCCATGACAACGTCATTGGCTTCAGTATGGGTGTTGGTGGTCGCCTCAATGTTATTAACCTCCACTCGAGTAGCTGGAGGGTCGGACACGTTCTCCTTGAGAACAACTTCAGGGTTGGTTGGGGGTGTAGCAACACGTTCTTCTTCATTTCTTGGCTCTTCTTGTTCATCGGCTGATGCAGCGGAATATCTTCAGCCGCTTTGGCTTCAGACTCGGGGATGTTCGTAGTAGGAGAGGCTTCAGGAAATACTTGGCGTGATACTGATTGGTGCTCTTCTCCTTCTGGAACACTCGACAGAGTAACTTGTGGCCTTGGTCCTTTGCGAAGCCTGCGGAACACTGGCGACGCTTGTGGAGATGGAGTAGGTTGGGCCTCAAAGTCATCATCTTCAAGCACCTGAGTGACTTGAGTTGGGGGAGTAGTTGTGTGTTTTCTTCTTGACGGGGGGAGTCTTGAGGGTGATCAGCCCATGAATCATCCTGAGCGATTGGCGTTAAAGGACGACCAATGCTGATGAGTTCGCTGTTCGGGAGAACAGGTGATGATACCACATTGTGCTCGATCTGAGGAAGGACTTCCTCATCTTCTACATTGTCATGGTGACCAATGTCTTCAGCTGCGGTGGGGTCAACAGCTGGTATATCTTCAGCTTCAGGAGCCTCTGTGGAAGCAGGCTCATGAACTATCAAATGACGCTCTTGTTGTGCAAATGCAGGACGAGCAACAGAAATTGGCTCGACGACAAGGGGCTTTGTGCGAGCAGCTTGATCTTTCTTCTTGGTTTTTCGCTTCTTGGCAGGTGGAGCCTCGTCAGTGTTGTTCTTGGTCTTGTGCTTTCTGGCTTCGGCTTCAGCTGCCCTTGTTTTCTGAAGCTCTGAAGCCATGGTGGGGACCTTAGGCTTCACGCCTGTCATACTGGCAGGGAAGACAATGCGAGGTTCTTCCCGCCTGGATGTTTCAGCTGGGGCCACAGTAGGCTTCTTTTTGGCAGCCATCTTGGGGTCGATGCCAGGACGCCCAAGTGCCTTGCGCTTCTCAGCTTCATTGTAGGCTTGAACACATTTGGCAGCCAAGAGCTTCATGCGCTCTCGAGAACCTTTGGCTTCATCACGTTTCTTATGAAACGCCTCCTTGAGCTCATGCATCATGGTCTTGAAGTTTTGGACGTCTGTCACACTGAGCTTGGCCACATGCTTCTTGAACGAAGCCTTTTCATAGTCAATCTTGTGCTTCAGTTCAACGATTTTCTAAGCAAGTGCCAGCTCAGGAGCAATGGCTCCATGGAAGGAGACGCTGAGGCCAATCGGAAGTTGAAGATCATCAAAGCTGAGATTGGGCTATCAAACCACTCGTCAATGAACTTGTTCAGAATGTCTACATCAAAGAGGGGAAGATCATTGAAGATTTCCGCCTCTTGCTTGCTCTTTATCAGCAGCTCAAGAGCATCATCGGCAAGATCATCGTCACTCGATAGATCAACGGCTTCGTTCTCATTCCCGAGAACAGCAGCAGGGGTCAGTGCTTGACCAGCAGATTGCATGGGCTTCTTCTTCTTCTTAGACTTGGAGATGCGTGAGAGATCTTCAGAATGCACACTTGGTGCAGGAGGAGCAGTGGCCAGAGGCTTCGCTCGCGAAGCACTTGGTGCAGTGGAAGGCTTCGAAGCCTTGGGTTTCTTCAGTTTCTTGGGCTTCGGTGGTGCAGGCGCTTTGTCAGAATCAGCGTCATCTGCGGAGTGATCCACGACTGTCCCTTGAACCATAATGTGAGTGATGAGGCCTTCTAGGTTGTAGAAGGGCCCAACAAGATTGGGTTCAGCTTCGCGTGTGCCATCGACACGAGGAGCAGAGGGACCTGGGTTGAAGTCTAATCCCCGCGACTTCTTGTTCTCTTTGGCCGAGTTCTTGGCGAACTGAAAGTTGCGCTTGAACAGATTGTCGTCATGACACCAGAGCAACGAAGATGGGTCGGCATCAGCAGGCTGTGGTCCACGGACCATGCAAGGGTAGAAGCCTTGATCAATGGCTTCAGCTCTGGACCTGGGTGGAAGATTTTTGTACAAGATGTCTCCCCAGGGTTGCTTGATGGCATTCTTTTCAGCATATTCCTGGGTCACGAACCTATACTTGTACCATTGTTCTGCCCAATATCTTCGAATCCATTGGATTCGAGTTTTGCGCTGATTGTAATCCTCCTCTGGATCTGTCTTGTATAGCTCATAGAGATCAGGTGGCAAATCTCTTGATGTTCCCCCACGGTGCTGTCTGCCTCCCTTCCTTGCTGACTTATCTGTGGCCATGTAGTTCAGACTGAATGGCTTCAACACTGTCAAAGGCTTTCGTCTGCTGGTCAGACAGGAACTGGCTTTGGGAGAGTTGATATGATGCTGCAAGAATTCTGCAAATGAATGCAGACTATGAGAACCAAGGGATTCTCCCACGGACATGTACCTCTGACATCATTAGAAATGCGAGGGAAGGGGAAGAGGTCATATGCATTCTCAGAAGATTTTGAAGATAAATCAGTTTAGAAGACATTGACCTGATAGCGCGAAGACATTCACTTATATGTTGAGAGTTGGTTCCAGATTTGTACGAATCCAAGAATAGGTACAAGTGAGGAATCTAACTACGTGTGAAGCATAAGTGAATATACTAGGCAAATTATGAGATGCAGAACAGGATAGATCCAAATTTGTGGAGGCAGAAACCACTTTTGGTAGGAAGGATGAATCTATCGGATCAAAAAGACAGTAAAAAGAGAGTTTTAATTTACCACACGATGAACTACTAGACGGAGTAGAAGATGAGGCCGAGCAGTTTGATCTTCCGTGCCCTAACTTGGCGACGGAGGACACCTACGGCGGCGCCGGAGAACACGATGTCCGCGGCCGGCGTGAGGACGGCGTCGGTGACGTCGCGGCAGCTAAGCGCTTTGTCGCCGGCGTCGTCGAGAGCTAGCGGTGGCGCTAGGGTTTGTCGAGGTGGAGAGGTGGAAGAAGGATTTTTGACCGTGATGTGATGTGCATTTATAAGGAGAGGGACGGCACAGCGTAATTACGCAGGTGCCCCTGGCGGTTCACATCTGAGGGACACGTGGCGAACATGCAACACCTTGGAAGTTGTTCAATGTTCCCACGCACGCCTGGACTGTCGGGTGGTCGTTCCGGCTTCGCCGGGTTTCAGGCTAAGAATTGAGCATTTAAAATAGATTTAATGCCTGTCTCTGTATCTTCTGCTGACAAGGACGCAGAGAAGATATTCGACGGTTCCAATAGAATGCATATGATTTGGATAGATAGATTTGAGAAGAAAGCATAAAGAGGTTAGGGTCCGATCACATTCACTTAGTCCAAAAGATTCAAACGAGAAGACATAGCAATAAGTGAATGCTGTAGAGGACAAAACACTAATATATGTATATATTAGAATAATATCAAATCAACGTTGTGAAGATAAACATGAAGTCATGTTAATATTGAAGATAAACCAAAAGCGAAGACTTAGCAAATGTAATTCCAGGAGAAACACTTCAAATAAAGGTTTGGTGGTGGCGTTACCCACCGTATAGGAAGTATTAGACCCAGACACGGTGCACAATTATCGTGGCGCTCCGAAGTCAAATTCCGCATTAATGTATTCACACTCAGAGTGTAAGTCTTCATTGATTGAAGACATACATTACTTCGTGTGTTGCACATCTAAGTCATCAACATGCATAAATGTTAGGATGTGTGCCTGATCACAGGACATTCGAGGATTCCAAGATATTTAGCTCACACCGCAACTTGCAGAACCTTTTCTCATCCAAGAGCTTTGTGAAGATATCTGCCAATTGCTCTTCACTGTTGACGTGTATGATATCAATATCTTCCTTCATGACATGATCTCTGAGAAAGTGATGACGAATTTCAATGTGCTTTGTCTTCGAGTGTTGAACTGGGTTGTTGGCAATCTTGATGGCGCTTTCATTGTCACAATAGAGTGGTACTTGTTTCAGATGGATGCCATAGTCCTTGAGTGTTTGCTTCATCCATAGAAGCTGAGCGCAGCAAGATCCAACAGCAATGTATTCAGATTCAGCAGTGGAGAGTGATACACAGTTCTGCTTCTTTGAAGACCAACAGACAAGTGATCATCCCAAAAAGTGACATGTGTCTGATGTAGACTTGCGATCCACCTTGTCACCAGCATAATCAGCATCCGAGTATCCAACTAGATCAAACTCTGAGCCCTTTGGATACCATAATCCTAATGTTGGAGTGTAAGCCAAATATCGAAGAATTCGCTTCACAGCTAAGTGATGTGATTCCTTTGGTGCCGCTTGAAACGAGCACACATGCAAACACTAAGCATGATATCTAGCCTAGATGCACATAAATAAAGTAAAGAACCAATCATGGAGCGGTATACCTTTTGATCAAACTCTTTACCATTGGCGTCAGGACCCAGATGACTCTTGGTTGGCATTGGCGTCGTGTAACCTTTGCAGTCTTGCATTCCAAACTTCTTCAGGCAATCTTTGAGATATTTCTCTTGAGATATGAAGATGCCATTGCTTTGCTGACGTATTTGAAGACCAAGGAAGAACTTTAGCTCACCCATCATGGACATCTGATATTGCTCTTGCATCATTTGTCCAAACTCATCACTGTATTTCTGGTTAGTGCAGCCGAAGATAATGTCATCCACATATATTTGGCACACAAATAGTTCGCCATCATATGTCTTCGTGAAGAGTCTAGGATCTAGGGAACCAGGTTTGAAGCCTTTGCTCTTCAGGAAGTCTTTGAGTGTGTCATACCAAGCGCGAGGGGCTTGTTTGAGGCCATACAGTGCCTTGTTAAGCTTGTATAGCATGTCATGATGTTTTGGATCTTCAAAGCCAGGAGGTTGTGCAACATACACTTCTTCTTCAATCTTGCCATTGAGAAAGGCACTCTTCACATCCATTTGATACAGAAGGATGTTATGATGATTTGGATAGGCTTGCAGTATGCGAATGGCTTCTAGCCTAGCCACGGGAGCAAATGTTTCATCGAAGTCGATCCCTTCAACTTGAGTGTATCCTTGAGCAAAGAGACGAGCCTTGTTTCCGACGACTTGACCATGCTCATCTTGCTTGTGGTGATATATCCATTTTGTGCCTATTATGTTGTGCTTGCCAGGATCAGGTCGCTTGACTAATTCCTACACATTGTTCAGCTTGAACTGTTGAAGCTCTTCTTACATAGCTTGAATCCATTCAGGTTCCATGAAGGCTTCAGCAACTTTCTTGGGTTCAGATATTGAGACAAATGCAAAGTGACCACAGAAATTTGCTAGCTGTGTTGCTCTTGAACGAGTGAGTGGACCAGGCGCATTGATGCTATCAATTATCTTCTCAATCTGTACTTCATTTGCAACACCTGGATGAACCGGATGAAAATTTTGTTCATGCTGATCATTGTTATCGTTAGGAGGATTGTCTTCAGGCTGAGCATTGTCTTCAGGTTGGTTAGGTGCAGAAATGATAAGTTCCTCTTCAGGCTGTGCTTCAGACGGTATGATTTCTCCAGTTCCCATAAGCTTGATGGATTCACTAGGTGGAACTTCATCTAGCACATTTGGCAAGTGCTCTCTTTGCGAGCCGCTAGTCTCATCGAACCGCACATCCACAGTTTCAACCACTTTATAGTGAAAGAGGTTGAAGACTTTGTAGGAGTGCGAATCCTTTCCGTAACCAAGCATAAAACCTTCATGTGCTTTCGGTGCAAATTTTGAAGTGTGATGTGGATCCTTGATCCAGCACCTAGCACCAAATACTCTGAAGTAACTGACATTTGGCTTCTTACCAGTGAGGAGTTCATAGGATGTCTTCTTCAGAAGCTTGTGAAGATAAACACGGTTGATGACATGGCATGCAGTATCAATAGCTTTAGGCCCGAACTTTCTTGGAGTCTTGCATTCATCGAGCATCGTTCGTGCCATCTCAATGAGTGTTCTGTTCTTGCGCTCCATGATGCCATTCTGCTGAGGTGTATACGGAGCTGAGAACTCATGAGTGATGCCCAATGTATCCAGGTAAAGGTCGAGGCCGGTGTTCTTGAACTCTGTGCCGTTGTCACTTCTGATATGCTTGATCTTGACACCATAGTTGTTCATGGCACGGTTGGCTAAGCGTCTGAAGACATCCTGCACTTCAGTCTTGTAGAGAATTATATGCACCCATGTATATCTTGAATAATCATCAACAATGACGAACCATAGAGACAAGCAGTAGTAGTGAGAGTAGAGTAGTGAGTAGGGCCAACTAAGTCCATGTGTAGTAGCTTGAAGGGTTGAGATGTCGTCATGATTGTCTTTGAGGGATGCTTGGCCCTTGTCATCTTTCCAGCTTCGCAGGCACCGCACAGATGATCTTTCTTGAACTTGAGGCCCTCGATGCCTATGACGTGCTTCTTCTTTGTGAGAGTGTGCAAGTTCCTCATGCCGGCATGCCCTAGCCTTTGATGCCAGAGCCAGCACTCTGAAGCTTTTGCTAGAAGACATACAGCAAGCTGTGGTCCTGCTGAGAAATCTACCATGCACAGATCATCTTTTCGGTACCCTTCAAAGACTAGAGACTTGTCAGATTCCATTAGTACAAGGCAACGATATTTTCCAAATACCACAATCATGTTCAAGTCACAAAGCACTGAGACAGACATTAAGTTGAAACCAATGGATTCAACAAGCATCACTTTATCCATGTGCTGATCCTTTGAGATTGCAACTCTACCTAGACCCAATACCTTGCTTTCACCAGTGTCAGCAAATGTGATGTGACTCTTGTCAGATGGACGTAAGGTTGAGTCCATGAGAAGACTTCGATCACTAGTCATATGATTAGTGCATCCGCTGTCCATAATCCATTCTGAAGCATGAGGTGTCATACCCTACAGTACAGTTAGGGGGATAGGCTTCACCAAGAGTATTGTGAAGCATAAACATTTGATGCACAAGAGGATTATCAAAGCTCAGATCAAGATTAGGACAGATAGGATGATTGGAAAGCGATTCAGGGACAAAATACATAGTGAGACCATTTTGGCATTTGATCTTGCGCCCTACAAGATGTTTTAGGTCCCCAGCATTAGCATCAGACGCCTTTGATTTCCGGTTGGAGACCTTTCCCTACAAAAGAAAGTTAATTCTTCTTAACCACCCACATCTTCAGGGGTGGCTTAGAAGCAATGAGTCTAAGTGCAGCATCTAAGAACTTCGGCTTTGGAGCCCTAGAAATAGCCTTGCAGGAGATGGATGATACTCAATAAGCAGAAAAGTTCTTAGTTTTATGAACATAGCGGTTTGAAGAAACACGCTCATATTCATAAGTTTGAGTATGATTTCCCTGCAAAACATTGGCGTTGGGGTGACTCAGGTGAGTCCTCTGTCTGTATGAAGCCTTTGGACCATATGAAGCCTTTGGTCCGGGGTTTGTCTTCTTCCCAGGTGGTGTCATGATTACATTCACTGGAAGATTCTCAAGAAAACTTTTGGGAACCCAGATCTTCTTCATAGGTGGTCCATTCTTGCAGTTAGTACCAATGTACCTGGCAAACACTTCACCATTCTAATTCTTAAATAGTTTATAGTTTGCATCAAAGGATTCATCAATGATAATAGGGTTAGCACAAGTGAAGCCAGATAAGGCGGATGGATCCACTGAAGGTCCCTTTGTAGCAACCCATGTGGTTTTGGGGTACTGCTCAGGCTTCCAGTAGGAGCCAACAACATTCATTTTCCTCTCGAACCCAACACCCTCTTTCCTAGGGTTTCGGTTCAGAATCTGCTTTTTGAGGACATCGCATAGTGTCTAATGCCCTTTGAGACTTTTGTACATCCCTGTTTCAAGCAATGTCTTCGACCTAGCATTTTCATCAGCCATAGTAGTGGCATCCTCAGCAAAGGGGTTAGTTACCACATCAACAGTTGAAGATATTGCAACAGTAGCAGCAGTAGAACATTCAGCAATAGAAGTAGCGTTATCACGCTCAAGGCATTTTAGACATGGTGGTTCAAATCCTTCCTGAGTGGGACTGATCTGTTGAGCGCGAAGTGACTCATTCTCTTTTTGAAGATCTTCATGAGCCGCTCTCAATTTCTCAAGCTCTTGCTTCCTTTGAAGATAATCATAGGAAAGCTTTTCATGAGTGGTTGAGAGCGTTTCATGACGACTTTCAAGTTCCTGGTACTTAACATGAAGATTTTTTATGTCTTCAATTAAGGACTGAGATCGGGTCATTTCCGCGTCCAACAGGTCATCGCTTTTGTCTAACAGTTTTTGAGTATGTTCCATAGCTTTCTGTTGTTCAGTTGCAATTTTAGCAAGTGTTTTGTAGCTGGGTTTGGTTTCACAATCAGAGTCATCTTCACTTGATGTTTGAAAGTAAGCATCGCGTGATTTTACCTTGGCACCACGTGCCATGAAGCAGTAGGTGGGAGCAGAGTCGTCCTTGTCATTAGCATTGGCGTTGGTGATGGGGCTATTGTCTTCAGTGTTGAAGATGGACTTGGCAACGTAGGCTGTAGCTAGAGCCAGACTTGCAACGCCAGGGTCGGACTCCTCCTCAGACTCCACCTCCGCCTCCTCGGAAGCAGACTCCTCCTCTGAATCCATCTCCTTGCCAACAAAAGCACGAGCCTTGCCAGATGAGCTCTTCTTATGTGATGAAGACTTGGACGAAGACTTGGAAGAAGACTTTGAGGATCTCTTCTTCTTGTTGTCATCAGAATCATATTCCTTGCTCTTCTTCTTCTTCTTCTTCTTGTTCTCATTGTCCCACTGTGGACACTCAGAGATGTAGTGTCCAGGTTTCTTGCACTTGTGACATGTTCTCTTCTTGTAGTCATGAGTGGAAGCTTCATCATTTCTTGAGCTGGATCGTGAAGACTTTCTGAAGCCCTTCTTCTTAGTGAACTTCTGGAACTTCTTCACAAGCATAGCAAGCTCCTTTCCAATGTCTTCAGGATCACCAGAACTGCAGTCAGATTCTTCTTCAGATGAGGAAACAGCTATTGCCTTCAAAGCGCGAGTTCGGCCATAGTTTGGACCATAGATATCTCTTTTCTTAGATAGCTGGAACTCATGTGTGTTGAGCCTCTCAAGTATGTCAGACGGATCGAGTGTCTTGAAGTCAGGGCGTTCTTGTGTCATCAGGGCAAGGGTGTCGAACGAGCTGTCAAGTGATCTCAGGAGTGTCTTGACGATTTCATGCTTGGTGATCTCAGTGGCGCCGAGAGTACGAAGCTCATTTGTGATGTCAGTGAGGTGATCAAACGTGAGCTGGACATTCTCATTGTCGTTTCTCTTGAAGCGGTTGAAGAGGTTGCGAAGAACACTGTTCCTTTGATCTCTCTGGGTTGAGACGCCTTCATTGACCTTGGAGAGCCAGTCCCAGACTAGCTTCGACGTTTCCAGAGCACTCACACGGCCATACTGTCCTTTGGTCAGATGACCACAGATGATGTTCTTGGTAGTGGAATCCAGTTGAACGAACTTCTTGACATCAGCAGGGGTGACACCTTCACCGGTCTTGGGAACACCATTCTTGATGACATACCAGAGGTCGACATCAATGGCTTCAAGATGCATGCACATCTTATTCTTCTAGTAGGGATATTCAGTTCCATCAAAGACGGGGCACGCAGCAGAGACTTTGATTATCCTTGTAGTCGACATAGGTAAAACTCGAGGTGGTTAAACCGCATCACACAGAACAAGGGAGTACCTTGCTCTGATACCAATTGAAAGTGCTAGTTATCGACTAGAGGGGGGGGGCGAATAGGCGATTTTTATGGAAGTCTTCAAAAGATGGGAGTTTCAAAGACAAACAATAGAAATGAACCTATTGACATGCAGCGGAAGGTAGACTACACCAGACAAGCCATAGTCAAGTATTCAATGAAGTGAAAGCACGAAGATTAATAGCAGCTAGGTAGTAGAGATCAGGATGGAAGATAGTATGAAGCCAAACAACAATGGAAGTCACACAGTGAAGTCAAATAGGTAACACAAGCAGGCAATGACTTCACTAAGACAAACTGTAAATAAAGAGAGGGAGACGATAGAACCAGTCGCTTGGCGAAGACAAGGATTTGTTGGACCAGTTCCAGTTGCTTTGACAACTGTACGTTTGGTTAGGGACGCTGAGATTCAAGTCAGAAGACCGTGTCTTCACCTTATTCCCCTTGAGCTAAGGACACCCAGTCCTCGCCCAACCACTCGGGTAAGTCTTCAAGGTAGACTTCCAAACCTTCACAGACTTCGTTCACCGGTGATCCACAATGACTCTTGGATGCTCAGAACGCGACGCCTAACCGGCTGGAGGATTCACAGTCCTCAAGTGTAACAAGTCTTCAGGTCACGCGGACAGAAAGACTTCAGTCATGCCTAACACTCTTTGGCTCTGGGTGTTTGGGCTTTGTCCTCGCAAGGATTTCTCTCTTTCAAAAGCTTCGGAGGTGGGTTGCTCTCAAACGACAAAAGCCGTGCACTAACTCTGAGCAGCCACCAATTTATGGTGTAGGGGGTGGGATATTTATAGCCACTAGGCAACCTGACCTGATTTGTCCGAAATGACCCTGGGTCACTAAGGAACTGACACGTGTTCCAATGGTCAGATTTCAAACACACGCGACAGCTTGACTTGGGCTACAAGTAAAGCTGACTCATCCAACTCTGGATAAGATTTGCTCTCATTGTCTTCGCTCGAAGACATAGGATTTGGTTGAGCATCAGTTCAGTCACTCTGACTTTGTTCACTGGGACCCTAATTAATAGTACGGTGGTTCCTATGACTCAACAAAGAAGAAAAGGAAAAAACGAAACAACTAAGTCTTCGCGCTCCATAGTCTTCACAAGTTGTCTTCTCTTGTCATAGTCTTCAATGTGAATATCTTCACATACCACCATTGTCTTCAATGTCTTCATACATTTTTAGGGGTCATCTCCGGTAGGTAAACCGAATCAATGAGGGACTACTACCTGTGTTATCCTGCAATTCTCAGAAACACATTAGTCCCTCAACCAGGTTTGTCGCCAATACTCCAAAACCAACTAGGGGTGGCACTAGATGCACTTACAGTACCGCAAAAGGGACTCCATGGGATACTGTTCATCTCCACCGTCGACCCCCTCTAGCCTCCACGGGCTACTGTTCATCCACCGTCGACCTCCTCCAGGCTCCACCTGCGACTGTTCATCCACGGGCTCCTGTTCATCCAGCCTCCACCACGCGGTACTCCACCGGCTACTGTTCAACCAGCCCTCTCCACGGGCTCCTGTTCAACCACCCCTCCACGGGTTACTGTTCATCTAGCCCTCCACCGTCTACTGTTCATCCTGCCCTCCATGGGGTGGTCCTGTTCATCCTGCCCTCCACGGGGTCCAGTTCATCCAGCCCCAACCGGCTCGATCGATCGGGGTCCTGTTCATCCAGAGGCAACACCACGGGGTCCTGTTCATCCACCCCCACCGGGAACTGTTCATCCAAACCCCCCAACAACGCTCAGTGTTCATCCAGAGGCAGCATCGATCGGCTTCAGTTAGCAGCAGTAGCGAAGGAATTGCTCGATCGGGTTCAGTTAACAGCGATCGATCGCTCGGGTTCAGTAACGCGTAGCCTGCAGTGCAATCGCTCGGGTTTAGTTAGAGCCCAACGCCTCGGTCGGGTTCAGTTAGAGCCCAACGCCTCGCACCCACGCACGTGCGTGTAAGAGAGAAACGCGCATCGCTCGGCCTCGACCACCCACCATAACCGGGAACACCCCAATATTTTCCTCGCCCTCGCTTCTACCACGGTTTTTTTCGTCATGGACGGCCCAAAGAATGTGATGCAGCTGTGTCTCCGGCCCGCCCAGGACGAAAAGCCCATTTTCTGTCATGATTTTTTGTCATAGAAGTAGGACCCCACCACATTTATGATGATACCGTGTTTTGTCACAATTATTGTCATAGAAGTGTCATAAGTATGACAATTTTTTTTCGTTCGGCCCAAAATGTCACGGATGTGTCTTTTTTTGTAGTGCTACCGCATCGCTGGGTCACCATGCTACTTGGCTTCGTCAAAACCGGCGATGCCCTGGCTGGCGCGCCGAGCCGCGGTTACGGCCAAGATTGGCCTCGCTCCTTGAGTCGCCGACCCCCTTCACTCAATCCGCCACGGTCAGGTTCCGGGCTGGCTCTAACCCGCTAAAGCGGCCGTCAGTTGCCGAACCGGCCATCCCGCGCCATTGCAGAGCCGCCCCTTGTCCAAAGGAGGTCTCGCCTCTGTTGTGGCTATGAAAACTCAGCTCCCCTCTGCTATGAATCAAGCTCTCTCGAAGATCCACGCATACAGTCTGGATGACCTCTGCGCCTCCGGCTTGTTTCTGTTGAACCACCGCCGAGTTACACTTCCGCGTCCTTTACCCCGGGTCGCCGTTCTTTGTCAACCCGCCTCGCGAGCTCGCGCCTGGTTTCCCGTACCGCCCTGTGGGATTCTGATCCGCCACCGGTTGCTGCATCTACTACTAGAGCCGCCCGCTCACTGGTTTTGCTCGGTCGCGCCGTGCTGCTCCTCCCCTCGCTATGGAACCGCCTCCGCCTTAAACCGCCCTCACAACCCTCCTGCTCTGCGTGCTCGTGCTGACCGGCCATGGCCGCGCCTCTCCAACCTGCCACTGCCGCGGACGCGCCCCGTCAACCCGTCGCCATGCCCCGGTCCGCTTCAACTGGCTGCCGAGACCGAGCCGCCTCGCTCCACTTCCGGTTTATGTTCACCGCGGGCTGCATTTGAGCTATCATTGTCTTGGCTGACCTGCCATCGCCGTTGACCCATCTCAGCTGCTTCACCGACCCGACCTTTAACCCGCCGGGCACCGAGTCGTCATTGTCTCATCCTTGCGATGAGCCGCTGAGATACTACGACCTTGAGCCGCCCTGCGGATACTGCCGCTGTGCCTTGAGCCGGCCGGAAAAGCCGCCCCCATTACCTCGAAGTCGCCGGTGCGTCCCTGCCTTGGCCTCGTTCTGAGCCGCCACCGCCGCACTTTGAGCTGGCCGCTGCATTGGAAAAGTGGGAGCGGATCGTGGTAAGAAGGAAAAGTCAAAAGGCCTTAGTACCCGACCCAAAAAAGGGATTGTCTCCCCACGTGAAGACCTCAATCATGCTGGGCGCTCAAAGACAAGAGAGCTAGTACTACTACTCATTCTCAACAAGTACACATCAGATCAATTCTTTTGTGAAAAAGCCAAAAGCACTATGGTGCATTATCCAGCACCGGCGTCTCTGTTCATATGATAAAAATATCATGTGCTATCTGCCTTATCTACTTTCCAGTGTATATTTTTTATTCTTGAAGACAATTACTCTCGCACTGCCATGTCTTTTATGCAGAAAAATTCTTCAATATAGAAGAGACCATTAAGCTATGGGTATAGAGATCCCGTGTGCATCATCCAGTGGTTCAGTATACAATGATATATGGAGGCCGTACTGGCATACATTGCTGGGGAACGTAGTAATTTCAAACAATTTCCTACGCACACGCAAGATCATGGTGATGCATAGCAACGAGAGGGGAGAGTGTTGTCCACGTACCCTCGTAGACTGACAGCGGAAGCGTTATCACAACGCGGTTGATGTAGTCGTACGTCTTCACGATCCGACCGATCAAGTACCGAACGTACGGCACCTCCGAGTTCTACACACGTTCAGCTCGATGACGTCCCTCGAACTCCGATCCAGCCGAGTGTTGAGGGAGAGTTTCGTCAGCACGACGGCGTGGTGACGATGATGATGTTCCACCGACGCAGGGCTTCGCCTAAGCTCCGCAACGGTATTATCAAGGTGTAATTTGGTGGAGGGGGGCACCGCACACGGCTAAGAGATCTCAAGGATCAATTGTTGTGTCTATGGGGTGCCCCCTGCCCCCGTATATAAAGGAGCAAGGAGGAGGCAGCCGGCCAAGGGAGAGGCGCGCCAAAGGGGGGAGTCCTACTCCCACCGGGAGTAGGACTCCTCCTTTCCTTGTGGGAGTAGGAGAAGGGAAGGGGGAAGGAGAAAGAAGGAAGGGGGCGCCCCCCTCCCTAGTCCAATTCGGACTAGCCCATGGGGAGGGGTGCGGCCACCCTTTGGGGTCTTTCTCTCATTTCCCGTATGGCCCATTAAGGCCCAATACGAATTCCCGTAACTCTCCGGTACTCCGAAAAATACCCGAATCACTCGGAACCTTTCCGAAGTCCGAATATAGTCATCCAATATATCGATCTTTACGTCTCGACCATTTCGAGACTCCTCGTCATGTCCCCGATCTCATCCGGGACTCCGAACTCCTTCGGTACATCAACATACATAAACTCGTAATAAAATTGTCATCGTAACTTTAAGCGTGCGGACCCTTCGGGTTCGAGAACTATGTAGACATGACCGAGACACCTCTCCGGTCAATAACCAATAGCGGGACCTGGATGCCCATATTGGCTCCCACATATTCTACGAAGATCTTTATCGGTCAAACCGCATAACAACATACGTTGTTCCCTTTGTCATCGGTATGTTACTTGCCCGAGATTCGATCATCGGTATCTCGATACCTAGTTCAATCTCGTTACCGGCAAGTCTCTTTACTCGTTCCGTAATACATCATCCCGTAACTAACTCATTAGTCACAATGCTTGCAAGGCTTATAGTGATGTGCATTACCGAGTGGGCCCAGAGATACCTCTCCGACAATCGGAGTGACAAATCCTAATCTCGAAATACGCCAACCCAACAAGTACCTTTGGAGACACCTGTAGAGCACCTTTATAATCACCCAGTTACGTTGTGACGTTTGGTAGCACACAAAGTGTTCCTCCGGTAAACGGGAGTTGCATAATCTCATAGTCATAGGAACATGTATAAGTCATGAAGAAAGCAATAGCAACATACTAAACGATCGGGTGCTAAGCTAACGTAATGGGTCATGTCAATCACGTCATTCTCCTAATGAGGTGATCCCGTTAATCAAATGACAACTCATGTCTATGGCTAGGAAACATAACCATCTTTGATTAACGAGCTAGTCAAGTAGAGGCATACTAGTGACACTCTGTTTGTCTATGTATTCACACATGTATTATTTTTCCGGTTAATACAATTCTAGCATGAATAATAAACATTTATCATGATATAAGGAAATATATAATACTTTATTATTGCCTCTAGGGCATATTTCCTTCATACATCTGCACTGCGGTTCTTAACAGATGGGCATTCAACTATCAACATGCCGGGGGCTGACCTACATCGCAGGCAAACACGCCACTAGTTATGCAGTGGTCCAGTCTACATCGATTCACCTGGAGCGCGCCTATGTCGTTGCCCAATGGATATGTACAAGCCGCCGCACCGCGGTCCGGGTTATTCCAACAACTCTGAAGCAAGGCATGACAATTTAGCCTCTGCCTGCACCGGATGATTCAATGGATAGGGCACACAAATCGCCGCCACTGCGGTTTATCTTCAACAACCAGGTGGGATGAACCACTGGCTGAATTATTGACGCAAATCATACGGGGTTATTTACAACCTGCCACAGTTGACCTCAAGTTTCCGTGGATTCATATCGCGTTATTAACGCTAAAGGTATACAATGAGTTCTGCGAAGATCATCAACTCACTACCTTGCCTCCAGCTTTAACATATTACAGCGTTTCGCTGTTCAACTATATGCCGGTATACATCACGGTCAAATATGGAGAATCTCGAGCCAACTCCTCGAGTCGTCTTAAGACTCGGGGGCTATAATGATATGACTCAGCAAGTCTTGTCAGTTTCAGCAAATTCAAGTGCCCCAGGACGTTAAAGGGAAAGATAACCCGGTCCCATAGGCTACTGTTATATTGATGAAAATTTAAAGGCCGTTAGAAAATTTCCTGCTCAAAATGAAGCAATTTCGGTTTAAAATCTAGTTCAAGGGAAATCTGTTTTCTCGCAAAAGCTTTGATGCTCTCAATATCCGGCTCAAGAAGAATTTATCTCTCGCAAAGTTCGAGTTCTCAGAAAAAATTAAAGGGACCAAAGAGAGTCTGTTGCAAAGCACAACTTAAACATAGGTACCCTGCTTCTATGGTCACTTGGGGGCTTCCTGTTCAAACATAGGTGTATTCACCAAAGAGAACATAGCTGTCGGTACCCTCTTGATCGGCGTAAGGCCACTAGGATAATCACTTTGGGGCTCTGGTCGTATCCGAACCATAGGTTATACCCTCTTGATTGGTGTAAGGCCACCAGGATGATCACTTGGGGGCTCTGGTCGTATCCGAACCATAGCTTATACCCTCTTGATTGGCGTAAGGCCACCAGGATAATCACTTGGGGGCTCTGGTCGTATCCGAATCATAGCTTATACCCTCTTGATTGGCGTAAGGCCACCAGGATGATCACTTGGGGGCTTTGGTCGTATCCGAACCAAAGCTTATACCCTCTTGATCGGCGTAAGGCCACCAGGATGATCACTTGGGGGCTCTGGTCATATCCGAACCATAGCTTAAACCCTCTTGATCGGTGCAATGCCACAATTATGACTACTTGGGGGCTCTGGTCATATCCGAACCATAGCTTAAACCCTCTTGATCTTTTGAGGATTATTTGATGAGGCTTATAATGCTTTATGATTACAATTCACCGGTGTTTATTAACTCGGCCTGGCTTTCGACTATAAGTCGCCAGTGTGAGATAAGATAATATCCGGTGTTTATTAACCCGGCCTGGCTTTGTTCTCAAGCCGGCAATATATGATAATTATCAGTGCTCAAATTTTGGGTTATCACCCTTACTACACTGGCTTGGTAAACTAACAGTGTGATCAAATATCACAGGAACTGGTTTTCAAACCGGGTTATATTATTCAAATCTTTAATAGCCAACATGGCTGAATTTTTATTATGGTTATCAATAACCGGTATTATGATTGAGGTTTTCAAAGTCGCTTTAGCGCAATGGCTATTACTTTATCAATGGATATGATTTATTCTACAATGGAAGGAATAGTCCCGAGTCGCTGCAGGCTTACGACCCGGTACATGGGGGTTACATTATTCAAGTTGAGATTACATCAAATATGCAAGTCTCATGTCGCTGCAAGCATGCACCATGACACTTGAGGGCTAATGCAAAGTCATTTTTACTGGCATTATTGAAGACCCGACTCATCAGATCATAATAAGCCGGCCCTTGGGGGCTACTAATTGCTCCTGTCAAAAATTTAAGGTACACAAGTCTTAATTCATTATATTGAAGGATCCACTATTCAGTTGGTAAAGCACAAAGCTCTCAACCTTATGGACGTGGGTTCAAGCCCCATGATGGGGGTTACATAAAATGATGTTATTTTCAATGAAGTATATATAAAGTCCCGGCTCAATATTATCTTACTGAGCCGGCCCTTGGGGGCTACACGTTGCTGTTCAAATCTACATGATCATATCTATAAAGTCCCTGCTCATTATTGCATAATGACCCGGCCCTTGGGGGCTACACTGGTTGAAGTTTTTATGAGCATAAGGCAATTACAAGTCCCAGGTTGCTGCAAGCATGACAACCCGACACTTGGGGGCTACATATGTGGAATACTCAGTTCTGACTAGTGATTGAGATGAACAACATGGATTTCTTCAAAGTGGTAATATTTATATTGAAGCAAGTCTTAAGTCATCACTTTGCTCTACTCAAGACTTGGGGGCTACAGGTAATATGGATACGAGGGAGAGAAATCTTCAAAATTCTCAGTTTTAACCCGGTGTCGGCAACAATTATGACTCGGCATCATCTGTTTATAACCCGGCAATTTTGGCAATGATAAACCGACAAGTTTTACATCTTCAAGCCGGCTGAAGAATCAGATGAATATTTCAAGGACCAATATTTTTTAAGCATTGGAAGTTGAGTCAAATGAATTATTCTTCACAATTTTTCTCTGTGAGAAACCAACGTCAGCAAATTGATTATGAAGCTGGCCTGTTAACCCGGATTTTCTAGAAGAAGGAAATGATAAGGAATTTAGGATGATCAGGTGTCGGCTTACAAGAATATTTAACCCGGAGCACAACCTGTCAAATTTGTTCTTGAGTTATTTTGTAGGATCAGTTTAACATGGATAAATCCAAATTAAACTGGGGGCTAATGTCGGGGATATACCCCGCGGTATAACCCGGCCAGAATTATAACCCGTCTGGGACTTGGTAAACCGACAGAGAGTTAATACAGATGGTTAAGATAGATGGTTCCGACAGATGGTAAACCGGCAGGTGGTAAGCCGGCAGACAGTTAAACCAGATGGTAAACCGGCAGATCATAACCCGGCAGATGTTAAGTCAGATCATAACCCGGCAGATGTTAAGTCAGATCATAACCCGGTAGATAGAGTCGCCTAGGGTTAATAAGCCCGAGACGTTAAGAAGCCCAAGATGTTAAGAAGCCCATGAAGGGAAGTTAGAATAGTTTAAGTCTTAGTCTGAGATGGACTCTACATGTAACCCGCCCCTTCAACTTATATAAGGAGGGGCAGGGCACCCCAAGAGGGAGAGAAAAATAAGCTTAGGGCTAGACATAACTAGGAGAGCCGATTTACGGTGACTCCCTCATGAGCATAATGAGACCTAGCCACAAACAGCATGTAGGGTTGTTACCGGATGATGTTTCCCGGGGCCCGAAGCTGTCTAAACCCTTGTCTTGTGTTGCGTCTCTCGATTCCACACAACCCCTCTCAAGCTACCACATAGATGCGTTGGCCTCATGACTAAGTCCTCACACTAGGACATCTGTCGTGATGATTCCACGACATGTTATGTTAGTAAAACTCTAGACAATGCTCATAGAAATTATGCTACTACTGAAAAAGAATTTTTAGCAGTTGTGTTTGCTTGTGATAAGTTCAGATCCTATATTGTTGATTCCAAAGTAACTGTTCACACTGATCATGCTGATATTAAATATATCTTATGGAAAATAAAGATGCTAAACCTAGACTTATTAGATGGGTTCTGTTGCTACAAGAATTTGAATTACATATTATTGACAGAAAGGGAGCTGAGAACCCCGTAGTAGACAACTTGTCTAGGTTAGAAAATGTTCTTGATGACCCACTACCTATTGATGATAGCTTTCTTGATGAACAATTAGCTGTCATAAATGCTTCTCGTAGTGCCCCATGGTACTCTGATTATGCCAATTACATTGTTGCTAAATTTATACCACCTAGTTTCACATACCAACAGAAGAAAAAGTTTTTCTATGATTTAAGACATTACTTCTGGGATGACCCACACCTTTATAAAGGAGTAGAGGGTGTTATTAAATGTTGTGTACCTGAGCATGAACATGAATAGATCCTACGCAAGTGTCACTCCGAAGCCTACGGAGGACACCTGATACGTCTCCAACGTATCTATAATTTTTTATTGTTCCATGCTATTATATTATCTGTTTTGGATGTTTTATATGCATTAATATGCTATTTTATACTCCCTCCGTCCCAAAATAAGTGACTCAACTTTGTACTTGCTTTAGTACAAGTTAGTACAAAGTTGAGTCACTTATTTTGGAACGGAGGAAGTATTATTTTTGGGACTAACCTATTAACCTAGAGCCCAGTGCCAGTTTATGTTTTTTTCCTCGTTTTTGAGTTCTACAGAAAAGGAATATCAAACGGAGTCCAAACGTAATAAAAATTTCACGATGATTTTTCTTGGACCAGAAGACACACGTAGGACTTGGAGATGAAGTCAGAGGAGTCCGGAGGAGGCCACAAGCCCTAGGGGCGCACCCTAGGGGGGGGCGCCCCTAGGCCTATGGGCCCCTCGGAGGTCCTCTAACCTTAATCTTTAGCCTATAAATTCCCAAATATTCCCCCAACATCAGAAGCATAAAAAAATACTTTTCCACTACCGCAACCTTCTGTTCCCGTGAGATCCCCATCTTGGGGCCTTTTCCGGCACCCTGCCAGAGGGGGATTCGATCAGCGAGGGCTTCTACATCAAATCTATTGCCCTTCAGATGAAGCATGAGTAGTTTACCACTGACCTAAGGGTCCATAGCTAGTAGCTAGATGGCTTCTTCTCTCTATCTATGATTCTCAATACCATGTCCTCCTCGATGTTCTTGGAGATCTATCCGATGTAATATTCCTTTGCGGTGTATTTGTCAAGACCGATGAATTGTGGATTTATGATCAGTTTATCTATGAATATTATTTGAATCTTCTCAGAATTCTTATATGCATGATTTGATATCTTTGTATTTCTCTTCAAATTATCGGTTTGGTTTGGCCAACTAGATTGGTTCTTCTTGCAATGGGAGAGGTGCTTAGTTTTGGGTTCAATCTTGCGGTGTCCTCACCCAGTGAAAAAGTAGGGGTAGCGAGGCACGTATTTGTATTGTTGCCATCAAGGGTAAAAAGATGGGGTTTTCATCATACTGCTTGAGTTTATCCCTCTACCTCATGTCATCTTACTTAAGGCGTTACTCCGTTCTTGTGAACTTAATACTCTAGATGCAAGCTGGATAGTGGTCGATGCGTGGAGTGATAGTGGTAGATGCAGAATCGTCTTGGTCTACTTGGCACGGAGGTGATGCCTATATTCATAATCACTGCCTTGGATATCATCATAACTTTGCGCTTTTCTATCAATTGCTCGACAGTAATTTTTTCACCCACCGTATTATTTTCTTTCAAGAGATAAGCCTCTAGTGAAACCTATGGCCCCCGGGTCTATTTTCCATCATTTATTTTTAGATCTATAAACAAAAAACCCAAAAATACCTTGTTGTGATTTATTTGTTTTTACTTTGTTTTACGTTTTAGTAATCTTTTATATCTAACTCTATCAGATCTCATCCTTGCAAGTGACAGCGAAAGGATTGACAACCCCTTTATCGCGTTGGGTGCAAGTGTTTGATTGTTTGTGCAGGTGCATAGATTGGAGACTTGCCTGTACCTCCTACTGGATTGATACCTTGGTTCACAAAACTGAGTGAAATACTTATCTCCACTTTGCTGCATCACCCTTTCCTCTTCAAGGGAAAAACCAACGCAAGCTCAAGAAGTAGTAGGAAGAATTTCTGGCACCGTTGCCGGGGAGGTTCTACATCAAGCCTACCAAGTACCCATCATAAACTCTCATCTCTTGCATTACATTATTTGCCATTTGCCTCTCATTTTATTCTCCCCAACTACTAAAACGATTTCAGAAAAATACAAAAAGATTTTCCTTTTTATTCGCCCATTTTATCGTTCATCTTTTCGTTTGCCCTTATGTCTTACTTGGTTTATTTGCTCGTTTGCTTGGTATAATTGTGTGTTCATTCAAAATCAGAAAGCAAAAGGTTTATGGATCCACTTAAAGTTTTCTACTTGGATCATCTTCGATCCATATGTGCTCGTGCCGAAAGCCCAATTAGTTTAGTTGAGGGAAAATCATTAGATGAGCATGCTCACTTTGTGTGTCACTGTTTGTCTCAAAAGGGGGGACTCTTATGGAATCAAATAAATTGTTTGCTATGCTATGCTTGGAATCTATGTGAAATTTATGATTTTACTTGTTGCTCAAAGAACCCTAAAAAACACCTTCCCTACCTATGTGAGTTTAATGATAATGAAATCCTATCTTCTTATGCCAAGGGTGTTTATAGTTACTATGATATGGAACAAATTGAAGAATTTGTTGCTTTTAAGGGTGCTTATGAAGTTGCTTCTTTGATTGAAAAGTATGATATTACTCTCTACAAATCTGAAAATTTTGACATACTTAAATATTGCTATGAAAACAATGCTTCTAATGCCTATGTTAAAGAATTTATTGAGAGAATGTCCGTTGCTTTGGAAGAAAATAATGATATGCATGAATCTATAGATAATTATGATTCCGTTGATTTGATTGAAATATCCCCCCTTGATGAATGTGATGCTTGCTGTTCATGTGGCCATGATGACAATATTAATAATGTTTATGGAGATGAATTTGCTATAGTTCCATATGTTAAACATGAGATTATTGCTATTGCACCCATACTTGATAGTTCCTTGAATCAAAAGCATGATTGCAATGATGTTATTATAAATTATATTAATGTCACTTGTGCTAATGATATGCAAACCCCAAGCTTGGGGATGCTAGTTTTGCTATGTCCGCTACTTATTGCAATGATCATGATTGGGGTGATAATGCTTCTTATGATCTTGAAAATTTATTTAAGCCTCATGATGAATATGTTTGAAATAATATTGAAATTGGGTTTGATAATTATGCCACTACTTTGGAGAATGATCAATCTTATGAAACTTTTGATAAAAAGGGGCTTGGAGAGGTCATGACTTTATTTTATGATAATCCCACTATTTTGGAAGAGTATCAACTTTGCATGCATGTGGATCATCTAGAGAAAATTTTATGTCATAGCTATATTGTTGAATTTGATTATGATCCTACATGTAATTATTATGAGAGAGGAAAATATGGTTGTAGAAATTTTCGTGTTACTAAATTACCTCTCGTTATGTTGAGATTGCTATTGTTTCTTTCTTCATCCTTGCATATGCTAGTTTTTGCTTTACTTGATAATTTGTTTTCTTACAAAATGCCTATGAATAGGAAGTATGATAGACTTAAATATGTTTATCACATGTTACATGCTGCTCTCTTCGTGTTTCAAGTGCTATCTTTCATGTGAGCGTCATTAAAATTATCAATGCCTAGCTAAAAGGCTTTAAAGAAAAGCGCTTGTTGGGAGACAACCCAATATTTTTATTTTATGTTTTTATGAGAATACACATTATTACCTCTGTAGTAATTGTGTTTTGGTGTTTTTAGTTAGTGTTTGAGCCAAGTAAAGCCTTTGGGATACTTTGGTATATCGTTGATTTGATCTTGCTGAAAAACAGAAACTTTTGCGCCCATTGTCAGAATTGTTAAAAATCACATAAGCGTGATAAAATCCTGAAGTTTTTTACAAAAAGATTGATATATTAATTGCCTCTGTTTTCCTAATTTTTCAGAATTTTTGGAGTTACATAAGTATACGAAGTTTACAGATTTCTACAGACTGTTCTGTTTTTGACAGATTCTGTTTTCTATGTGTTGTTTGCTTATTTTTATGAATCTACGGGTAGTATGGGGGGGGTATGAACCATGGAGAAGTTGGAATACAGTAGATATTACACCAATATAAATAAAGAGTGAGTTCACAACAGTACCAAAAAGTGGTGATTTATTTTTCTTATACTAACGGATCTCATGAGTTTTCTGTTGAGTTTTGTGTTGTGAAGTTTTCAAGTTTTGGGTAAAGATTGGATGGACTCAGGGATAGGGAGTGGAAAGAGCCTAAGCTTGGGGATGCCTGTCACGCCCAATATGCGATCCTATCCGAGAGGAACTCAAAGGTCCCACCAAAGATAGAGCCGCATATTGAAACGCTTTTGCAAGGTGGATATCATTATATCGTACCATTACATAATAGCCGGGGATACATACAAAGGCATACAAATGCCAGATGAATACATCAAACATCATACATGAGAACAACATCCGACTATGGATGAAACACAAACAGAAATTCAAACGATATCCACCCTGCTAGCCCAGGCTGCCGACCAGGAACCTATCCCCTGAACGAAGAAGAAGCAGAAGAAGAACTCCAAAACAAGTAATCATCGCTCTCACGTCATGATCATCGCATTACCTGTACCTGCAACTATGGTTGTAGTTATCTGTGAGCCAAGAGGACTCAACAATCCCATTACCATGGGTATCAAGACTAGCAAAGCTTAATGGGTATGGAATGGATAAGTGGTCAGGTTGCAGCAATCACTAAGCATTGTATGGTGGCTAACTTATGAATACAAGAATAAGATGAGAAACTACGCAAACGGTCGTGAACTAGTAGTGATCAATAAGTGATCCTGAACTACCTACGTTCAAACATAACCCCACCATCTTATCTTCTCGAACTCACTCGAAAAGAGACGGTCACGGTTACGCACGCGGTTGGTGTATTTTATTTCGAGTCTGGTGTCAAGTTCTCTACAACCGGACATTAAAAATTCCCATCTGCCACATAACCACGGGCACGGCTTTCGAAAGTTTAAACCCTACAGCGGTGTCCCAACTTAGCCCATGACAAGCTCACGATCCGCGGAGACAATTCTCCATCGCGGAACTACCCGATCGAACTCGGGATCCCGGTGCACAAGACATTTCGACAATGGTAAAACAAAACCAGCAAGACCTCCCGACGTGCCGACACCCTGATAGTAGCCGCGCGTATCTCGCCTTAGGCCACGACGGATGAGTGAAGCTTACGGTTGGCTGAGACCCAAGTTGCCAAGGGGGTGCCGCAAGATGCTCTATTTTGGACCAGCACTCATGAGGAGCACTGGCCCGGGTTGTTGATTAAGAAACCTTGGGTGCTAGCCGGTCCCTATGCAAGTTTTAGTTGTTATTAGGCAAATGGTAAAACCAAAGTTTGGCCTTGCTGGAAGAGTTTTATTCAAAGTGAACTGTCAAGAGGGGCCCATAAACCCTCATCTTGTTAGGGACGCAAAATCAAGGAACATAACACCGGCATGACAGAAACTAAGGCGGCAAGAGTGGAACAAAACACCAGGCAAAAGGCCGAGCCTTCCACCCTTTACCAAGTATATATGTGCATTAATTAAATAAGATATATTGTGATATCCCATGATATCCATGATATCCATGTCCCAACATGGAACAACCTGCAACTGCACCTGCAACTAGCAACACTATAAGAGGGGCTGAGCAAAGCGGTAACATAGCCAAACAATGGTTTGCTGCGATGGTTTAAAGGTTAGAGGTTGTTTCATGGCATAATGGGAGGCTTGATAAACAAGTGGTGGGTAGCGCGACATAGCGATAGCATCAAGACAACTAGCATAGCGAAGATAGTAGTGAGATCCAAGGTGACGGTCATCTTGCCTGAAATCCCGCTAGGAAGAAGATCGAGTCCATGAAGTAGTGATAATCCCCAAGTGCAGGGAATCATCGTAGCAATTCCCAAAGGTGGAAGTGATAAGTATGGAGTGCCGAACCCACAAGGAGCTAAAGGCAAGATCAATATTCTCTCAAGTCCTATCTGTCACTGATATGACTCTACGTACACTGAACGTTTGCTTCCAACTAGAAACGAGAAATAAAACTACATTGTGGGTATGAAGAGGACAACTTTGGATGGTATCGGAGAGCTAAAATATAAAAGTAGGTGCTATTATCATAAAGTTAGAATATATTACTAAATATTATAAATAGCGAGTGTGGAATAATGATGGGTCGGTGTGCGGAATTATCCTAGGAAATTGTTAACAAGACCGGTAGTCGTCATTGCAATTTCATATGAGGGAGAGGCATAAGCTAACATACTTTCTCTTCTTGGATCATATGCACTTATGATTGGCACTCTAGCAAGCATCCGCAACTACTAAAGATCATTAAGGTAAAACCCATAGCATTAACATATCAAGTCCCCCTTATCCCATACGCAACAACCCCCTTACTCAGGTTTATGCTTCTGTCACTCAAGCAACCCACTATAAGCGAATCATGAACGTATTGCAACACCCTACAGCGGGAATCCCTCACGCTTGCGCGACACAAAGGGCACAATAGGATAGCACTAAAATAAAACATACAACTCATACTAATATAGATCATCAATCAACCCAAAGACAAAGGATATCTACTCAAAACATCATAGGATGGCAACACTCATTGTATCATAATATGTGGCATAAAGCACCATGTTCAAGTAGGCATTACAGCGGGGTGCGGGAGAGTGGACCGCGTAAAATAGGTGAGGATGGTGATGATGATGGTGATGTTGATGAAGACGATCACCGCGGGGATGATTCCCCTCCCGATGGCACTCCGGCGCCACCGAGAGAGAGGAGGAGAGATTCTCCCCCTTGTGCTTCCTCCTCCATGGCCTCCCCACTGGACGGGGAGAGGTTCTCCCTCTGGATCTTGGCCTTCATGGCGATGATGGCCCCTCCGAGATCCTCCTCCATGGCCTCCGGTGATGATGGCCCGCTCCGGCAGGGTGCCAGAGAGGGCCTAGATTGATTTCTCATGGCTACAGAGGCTTGCGGCGGTGGAACTTCCGATCTAGGTTATTTTCTGGAGGTTTGGGCATTTATAGGAGAGGTTGGCGTCGAGAACAAGTCAGGGGGCCCCACGGGAATCCACGAGGCACAGGAGCACGCCCTCCACCCTCGCGGGGCCCACGGGACTCCCCTCTAGTAACTCTTTGTTCCATTATTTTTTATATTTTCCAGAAAAATTCTCCGTTGATTTTCAGCGCATTCCGAGAACTTTTATTTCTGCACAAAAACAAAACCACGGTAGTTCTGCTGAAAACAACGTCAGTCCGAGTTAGTTCTAATCAAATCATACCAAAATCATATAAAACAATTGTAAACATGGCATGAATACTTCATAAATTATAGACACATTGGAGACGTATCATCATCCCCAATCTTAATTCCTGCTCGTCCTCGAGTAGGTAAATGATAAAAGAAATAATTTATGAAGTGTGAATGCTAGCAAGTGCTTAAGTTTGATCAATGATAGTTCCAATCACCTTTCTAGCATCATTATATATCGTAACAGTAGCTCAACTCATGAAACTTCTCATGATCAAGTAACAAGCTATTCACATGTTAAAGTATAGATCATAAACTTTCTTGAAAACTAACAAACCGTGCTCTTAGTCATCAAATAATTGCAATTCATCTTATTTTCGGGAAGGGTCTATGTAAGAGCTTTGGTTCAGCAAACTCCACATAATCAACTATCATTTAATCTTTCACAATTGCTAACACTCATGTGATATTTATGGGTTCAAAGTTTTAATCAGACACAGAGAAAGATAGGGGCTTATAGTTTCGCCTCCCAACCTTTTACCTCAAGGGTAATGTCAACAATAATAATTTATGAAAACCTACATCCAAGTGGATATATATATCCGGATCGCTCCAACACAAAGTGCTTGCCAAAGGAAAAAGTGTAAAAAGGAAAGGTGATGATCACCATGACTCTTGTATAAGGGTAGAAGATAAAAGTAAAAGATAGGCCCTTCGCAGAGGGAAGCAAAGGTTGTCATGCGCTTTTATGGTTGGATGCACAAAATCTTAATGCAAAAGAACGTCACTTTATATTGCCACTTATGATAAAGACCTTTATTATGCAGTCCGTCGCTTTTATTTCTTCCCTATCACAAGTTCGTATAAAGCTTATTTTCTTCGCGCTAATAGATCATACATATTTAGAGAGCAATTTTTATTGCATGCACCGATGACAACTTACTTGAAGGATCTTATTCAATCCACAGGTAGGTATGGTGGACTCTCATGGCAAAACTGGTTTAAGGGATGTTTGGAAGCACAAGTAGTATTTCTACTTGGTGCAAAGAATTTGGCTAGCATGAGAGGGAAAGGCAAGCTCAACATGTTGGATGATCCAAGACAATATAACGTTTTAGATATAGGAAAACATAACCCATTAAGTGGTCTTCCTTGTCCAACATCAACCTTTTAGCATGTCATATTTTAATGAGTGCTCACAATTACAAAAGATGTCCAAGATAGTGTATTTATATGTGAAATCTCTCTTCCTTTAATATTCTTTCATGAATTGTTCAAGTGACCAATTCTATGTTTGCTAACTTTCAATAAATTTACCACCTATACTTATTATGTGTGAAGTCATTAATCCCCATGGTATAAGCATATGAAACATATATAAATTCAGATTTGTGATATTCAATTCATTCAACCATCTACTCATAGGATATATGTGAAGCACGTGAGTAAACAACAAACTACTTCAAAAAGATATAAGTGAAGAACACTGAGTATTAACTAGACATGGGAGGATTCTTTTCCATTCAAGATTTCAGATCCAATGATTCTATTCAAACAGCAATTAAAATTGAAAACACGCTCCAAGCAAAACACATATCATGCGATGAATAAAAATATAGCTCCGAGTAAGGTATACCGATGGTTTTGAAGACGAAAGAGGGGATGCCTTCCGGGGCATCCCCAAGCTTAGGCACTTGAGTCTTCTTTGAATATTACCTTGGGGTGCCTTGGGCATCCCCAAGATTAGGGTATTTCCACTCCTTATTCTCCTCATATCGGTATCTAACCCAAAGCTTGAAAACTTCAGTCACACAAAACTTAACGGAACTTCGTGAGATAGGTTAGTATGATAAAGAGTAAACCATTCACTTTGGTACTGTCAAAGACAAGGTTAATAATTGTTCTCACACAATGCCTACTATACCATATCATTTCTACAATTTATATTGAGAAATATAAGCCATAGAAACTAGAAAACAAGCAAACTATGCAATGGAAACAGAATCTATTAGAAACAGAACAGTCTGTAATGATCTGAACAGAAACCATACTTCTGCTACTCCAAAAATTATGAAATAAATTGGTGGACGTGGGGGATTTGTCTATTAATCTTCTGCAAAAAGAATCAACTCAAAATCACTCTTCTGTAAAACATGACAGCTAATCTCGTGAGCGCAAAGTTTCTGCTTTTTACAGCAAGATCACATTAACTTTCACCCAAGTCTTCCCAAAGGTCTTACTTGGCACTTTATTGAACAAAAGCTATAAAACATGATTAATACAGTAGCTTAATCATGTAAACACACAAAAACATTAAGGGTAAATATTGGGTTGTCTCCCAACAAGCGCTTTTCTTTAATGCCTTTTAGCTAGGCTTGATGATTTCAATGATGCTCACATAAAAGATAAGAATTGAAACATAAAGAGAGCATCATGAAGAATATGAATAGCAAATTTAAGTCTAGCCCACTTCCTATGCCTAGGGATTTTGTGAGCACATAATTTATAGGAACAAGGATCAACTAGCATAGGAAGGCAAAACAAGTATAACTTCAAAACTTTAAGCACATAGAGAGGAAAGTTGATATTATTGCAACTTCTACAAGCATATATTCCTTCCTCATAATAATTTTCAGTAGCATCATGAATGAATTCAACAATATAACCATCACATAAAGCATTCTTTTCATGATCTACAAGCATAGAATTTTTTCTACTCTCCACATAAGAAAAATTCTTCTCATTCGAAATAATGGGAGCAAACTCAACAGAATAATGGTCATGTGAGGCATAATCCAATTGAAAATTAAAATCATGATGACAAGTTACCTGGTTAACATTATTCTTTATAGCATACATGTCATCACAATAATCATCATAGATAGCAGCTTTATTCTCATAATCAATTGGAACCTCTTCCGAAATAGTGGAATCATTACTAACTAAAGTTGACACTCTTCCAAATCCACTTTCATAAATATCACACTAAGATTCAACACCCTCCAAAATAGTGGGTTCACTAATTCCTAAAGTTGACACTCTTCCAACCCCACTTTAGATTATAGTATTATTCATACTCCAAAAGATATAAGTGAAGTTCACAGAGCATTCTACAATTAATATAGACTAACCAATATCCAAGCTCAAAATATATAAGTGAAGCACATGAAGCATTCTATAAAACCATACTCAAAAGATTTAAGTGAAGCACAAAGAGCAATTCTATAAAATCATACTTAAAAGTTATAAGCGAAGCACATGAAGTATTCTATAAATCAATGAAGGGCTATCTCATACTAGCATGGTTCTTAAAGGAAAAACAAAACACAAAGGACACAATTCATGTGAACAAAATAAAAACCGAGGTATACCGATAATTGTTGAAGAAGAAAGATGGGATGCCAACCGGGGCATCCCCAAGCTTAGATGCTTGAGTATCCTTGAAATATTTACTTGGGGTGCCTTGGGCATCCCCATGCTTGAACTCTTGCCTCTCTTTATTCTTCTCATAATGATAGCTCCTCGATCTTCGAACACTTCATCCACACAAAACTTTAACAAAAACTTTGTGAGATCCGTTAGTATAATAAAGCAAATCACTACCTTTAGGTACTGTTGAAAACTTATTCCAATTTCATATTAGAACTATATCTACTGTATTCCAACTTCACCATGGTTCATACCCCCCCGATACTACCCATATATTCATCAAAATAAGTGAACAACACATAGAAAACAGAATCAGTCAAAAACAGGACAGTCTGTAGTAATCTGGAAGTTTAGTATACTTCGGTGACTCCAAAAATTCTAAATAAAATATGAAAATTTAAAAAAATTGTACAGAAGTAATGTGCTAAATGTTTCAGACCCATTTGACTTTCCAGTAAAAAATGTATTCACGCGCTACAGCCGAAGTTTATGTTTTTTTACTACACATAGTAAACAAGCAATCTAATCATCCTAAAACCAAAGCTTGACACGTTATTTTTATAATACAATGGATATATACAAGGGGATAATTATTTTCAGAGAAACTTCCATGAATATTTTTACATTGTTTCCATGAGCATGAACACAAGTGTTCAAGGTCGACCCTCACTTCTCCAATGCATAACCTTCCAATCACTTCTCTTATTGAAAAACTTTTTAGGCATGAGTGGCAAGTAATTTTTTTTGTATTTTCATTCTTTTAGTTTTTTTGTATGTTTCACCCACAACTAAGCAACTAAAAAGGGAAAACAAAAACTACTTAGTGAAGAAAGCAAACAAGCATACACGAAATATCAACCCCACGCTATTGCTCCCCGGCAACGGCGCCAGAAAAGAGCTTGATAATCCCCAAGTGCAGGGAATCATCGTGGCAATTCCCAAAGGTGGAAGTGATAAGTATGGAGTGTAGAACCCACAAGGAGCTAAAGGTAAGATCAATATTCTCTCAAGTCCTATCTGCCACTGATACGACTCTACGTACACTGAACGTTTGCTTCCAACTAGAAACGAGAAATAAAACTACGTTGTGGGTATGAAGAGGATAACTTTGCATGGTATCGGAGAGCTAAAATATAAAAGTAGGTGCTGTTATCATAAAGTTAGAATATACACTACAAAAAATACACTTCCGTGATGATACGTGTTTGTCACAGTAGGTCACGTTTTCTGTCATGCATGTACATCCATGACAATTTTATGACAGAATCAAGATAGTCATACCTGTGCTGTCGTAGAAGTGTTCCATGACATTACCAAAATTATCATCACAAAAGTGTCCACTTCCATGACGATAAATCGCGCGTCACAGAAGTGCTTTCGTCAAGGGTGACCGACACGTGGCATCCACCGTAACGGAACACCATTAAGCTATCGGGTTCGGTTTTGGATCCGATAACCCGTTAACAGCCCCGACCAATGGGGATTTTCCACGTGTAAAATCATCATTGGCTGGAGGGAACACATGTCGGCTCGCCGTTGGGACAGATGTCATCCACTCATTGCACTACAGGAATCAGCTATTTTGCCGTCTGCCATGGCGGACGGCAAAGGCATGAACGGCGGACGGCAAAGGCCTTTGCCGTCAGCCGCAGACGACAAAAGGCTCCGGCAAAGTAGGCTACGGTAAACAGCTACTTTGCCGTCTGCTTCCGAGCGGCTGACGGCAAAGGCCCTTTGCCGTCTGCCGCGGATGGCAAAGAGAGCGGACGGCAATAATTGCGCTGTCAGTCCGTTAAGTGGCTAACGGCAGGCCTTTGCCGTCCGCGGCAGACGGCAAACTTTCTAGTGTCTTTGCCGTCCGCCTTATGATGTCATCTACACGTCACTACATGGCAGGCCTTTGCCGTCCGCCGCTGATGGCAAAATTGTTTACTCTTTGCCGTCTGCCACTGTAGGCAAACTGACCAAATGGGTCAGCTCCCAGGAAGCACAGTTGGCTGCCACGTGGCTTCTTTGCCGTCCGCGGCAGACGGCAAAGAGCCCGTTGCCGTCAGTGGCAGACGGCAAAGAGCCTGCATATTGGCTCTTTTTCTGTTTTTTATTAAATCCAACAATTTTCACAGCAAATATATATGACATATATAGATATATTTCACAAGCATCATATCACATATATCCAGCACATAAGTTCCATACATTCATACATAAGCAAGTTCAATCCATTCATACATAAGCAACTTCCATCCATACATATTACATAAGCAAGTTCCATCCATCAATTCATACATAAACAAGTTCCATCCATACATAAACAAGAAGACTAGAACAAGAAGACTAGAACAAGAAGAGTAGCTTCCATGAAGTTAATGAAATCTGCAAAATGGCAAAATAAGAAAGTTAGAAATAGGTGACTAGAATAAGAAGACTAGAACAAGAAGAGTAGAACAAGAAGAAGACTAGAACAAGAAGAGTATGTCATTTATGAGCTAACTTACGTGAAATGGATCATATATGAGCTAACTAAGTTGAAATGGGTCGTTTATGAGCTAGCTAAGGTGAAATGGATCATTTATGAGCTAACTTAGTTGAAATGGGTCGTTTATGAGCTAACTAAGGTCAAATGGATCGTTTTTGAGGTAACTAAGGTGAAATGGATCGTTTTTTAGCTAACTTAGGTGAAATGGATCATTTATGAGCTAACTTAGTTGAAATGGATCGTTTTTTAGCTAACTTAGGTGAAATGGATCATTTATGAGCTAATTTAGTTGAAATGGATCTTTTTGAGCTAACTTAGGTGAAATGGATCATTTAAGAGCTAATTTAGGTGAAATGGATCTTTTTTAGCTAACTTGGTGAAATGGATCGTTTATGAGCTAAATTAGTTGAAATGGATCGTTTATGAGATAACCTAGGTAAGATGGGTCATTTTGGAGTTAACCTAGGTGAAATGGGTCATTTTAAAGCTAACGTAGGTAAAATGGATCATTTAGGAGCTAATCTAGGTAAAATGGGTCATTTTTTAGCTAACTTGGATGAACTGGATCATTTATAAGCTAACCAAGGTAAAATGGGTCATTTTAGAGCTAACTTAGGTAAAATGGATCGTTTATGAGATAACTAAGCTAATTATGCAATTTTTGACATAAGTAAGCTAAGTATAGATCGTTTTAGAGCTAACTTAGGTAAAATGGATGGTTTTGGAGGTCAGTAAGCTTATTAAGTCATTTTGGAGGAGAAGAAGCTAAGTCTAGGTCATTATGGTAAGCATTGGAGGAAATAAAGCTAAGTCTAGGTCTTTATGCATGTGTTAAGCAAAACACTAGATAAACTTACCATGATCCAGGAGGTGTAGGAGCGGGCTGGCTCGTGTCGGTAGCTGGAGAAGGATCGTGCGATGCTTGTCTGGAGTTACGCTGCACCAAAGATCATTTCCAATGTCTTGTTAGCATGATGACACTCAAATGTTAAGACTAGCAAGTAATGTCCATTCAAATTAAACTCACCGTGGTCCCAGGAGCAATCACTGGCATCGGCGGAGCGGTCTGACCGGTCTTCTCGCACACAGACTGCACATTTGGTTTTGACGACTCAGTCATACTAGTTAGTAATGAGACAAACACTACATGAATGTTTTGGCTAATCTGCAGAAGAAACTTACCACAAGGAGCTCGTACATGGCCCTTGCCTGCATGTCATTCCGTGCCCTCTCCTCCTCCATCATCTTTGTCGTCCTCTCCTCCAACTCCCGCTGCCTCTCCGCCGCCTCCGCCAGAAGTTTCTCCGTTCTATCTCTCTCACTCTGTATAGCAGCCTGCAACACCACTCACATGACCATTTGTAATCATTGATGGAAGCGCACACAATGTAATGGAGAAAGATAGCTGAGTACGTATCACTAACCTTGATGGCGAGTTGCACTGGCCGTTCACGAGGCCTTATCTCAGGAGCGGAGCTCGACTGGCGCGCCTTGATCTCCGGGAGAGTGCTAGGACAACGGATAAGTCCATCTCCAATGGCTATGGAGCCATGGGACCTCCCGCCACCAGATATCATCACCAGCTCTGGATCAATGGGACCCTGGCTCGGGTTAAAGTCCTCCCCTTTCCTCGCCTTCCCCTCATCTCTATATCTCACGAGCTTGTTGTGGGAGGAGATGTTGGTGAAGTTGTTTGCATCATCGAGGTCAGACTGAGAGAAAGCCTTGACTTTCTTGAAAGAGGCAGTGTGGGCCATGGCATACAGGTCGTACACCTCTGGCACCTTATCCACCTTATTGTGGCGTGCCTGAAAGAGAGAAACAATGTAAATTAGTAATTAAAGGGCTCAAGCTAGCATGATGAATGAATTGCATGAATCATGAAGCAAACCACATACCCAGTTCCGCCCGAACTGATATAAGTTGGAGCTGCCTTGATGGTGTGGCACACCTTCCATTTGGGCACGTTTGTCCTTGGCCTCGTTGTGGAGGGCTAGCCATTCTTTTGAGCACCACTCATTGACCAACACCTCCCAACAATCCATCCGATCCGCACACCATCTCGGAGGCGCCTAAGTTAGCAAATAGAAACTTGAGCGCTACGGCTAAGAATTACTAAATGAAGGAACTTAAGTAGAAGGCCTTAAGAATTACCTTCATGTACTGCTCCTTACTCAGGAACTTATCGCGGCACGCCGGCTTGGTCTTCTTGATACCACGCAAGGCGTAGTAGTCTCGAACAGCCTGCACCCGAGCCTCGTGCCGTAAGTTCTGTAGTAGGCGCTTGCAGACGTTCTCGATAACATGTGCCGCGTCCTCCTCGTATCCCTCCTCACACCTGTAGAATGTCTGCAATCAAATGAGACAATATTGATTAGTACAATTAATAACTAGCTAGTTGAAGATTTTTAAATGTGTAAAGGAGAAATTACCCAGAACTTTCTGATCACCATGTCTGCCCTCGTGTCGCACAAGACACCGTCGATAATCTCATCCGGCGGGGCCGGGGCAGCCAAGTAGTGCTCCCAGCTCAATCCAAGCTCTGGAAGCCGACCCTCACCAGGCAACGTGACAAACCCCGGGAAGTTTTGCCGGCAAAGAACTCCAAGGACGGAGTTGGGCCGGCGGACACTATGATGGTGGTCCCAACCCCTGCAGCATGACAAGGCCAACGCATTAGTTATTTGAAGAAACGTGAATGCAGAAGGTACAAAAATATTAAATGCACTTATGTACCTCTCCCCATCAGGGAAAATCAACCACCTCTGCTCGCGGGTCGCCGGCACGGACGGGAGCCGTGTAGCACCACGCTGGTAGACGGTGGCCCCCTCCTCCTCAATATCAGTCGGCTCCCCGCCATCATCAGCATGGCCACTCGGCTCCTCGGGCTGATCCAGCCAGGTACCCCATCCGGACGTGTGCTCCTTCGGGGTCTCGTGGGTCGAACTCTCGTGGGCCGAAGGCCAGTCGACCCGAGGCTCGTGGGCCCAAGACCCATGGATCGGAGGCTCGTGGACCGGAGTCCATGTAGCCTCCTCCTTGGACGAGTCCACCCTAGCAGTCACGTGCTCGGGTGAAACAGCTGGGGGTGGCGGCGAGGAAGGCACCGTAGCAGTCACCCTACCTCCTCTCCCGCGACCACGTTCCCCACCTCCTCTCTTCCTACCTCGTCCCCTGCTGGGCACCGCGGTCGACGAAGAAGGGCCTGGCGGTGTCGCCATACTGTCCAGCAACGCTCGGCGGAGAGGTGCGTCTGGAATGGAAGACCTCAGACCACGTGCCGACGAAGAAGGGGCCTTGGCGCGCTCCCGACCAGCGCCCACCATCTTTCAACACCTGCCATGACAAACAGTAAACAAAATTAGTACAACATAAAAAAAGACCGACATGAATAATAATATGTGTATCACTTAAGTGTATCATCATCAAGTACAACATAGAAAAATTTAATACCTGACACTACTAATAATCTCGATCAGTATCATCAATAAATGCATAATCATCATCATCACTATAATCAATGACGGGCTCATAGGGTTCAGTGGCATCAACATGTGGAAGGCCACCTTGACGTAATCGGTCAAGCAATGACAGGTCATCCGCAGCAGTAACCTCTTCTTGTTCCGGCTCTTCTTGTTCCTCCTCTGGGGTGATGTCGGATTCACTGTCGCTGTCTACTTCAATGTTTTGGGGTGAAGTATAGCGGTTCTTGAAACGCTTTTTGGAAAGACGTGTCTCTTGGAAGAATTCTCCTTCATATGTGTCTGGGTTAATGTGAGGTTCATAATCCTCTTCCTTTGGGGAGATAGTCTAGCACGTGGCGGCACTTCATAAACGACATCCCAACCTTTCAGATTTGGATTAGTTTGGCAGGCCCACGGTAGATAGAATACTTGGGTCGCCTGTTGAGCCGTAATATAGACATCAGGAACATCTAAATGGGTGCTTTGGTTGATTTCAACTAGCCCTATATGTTCATGAGTCCTTCTAGTCTCCTTCGGCTGAAACCAATAACATTTGAAGACTACGACATTCGGTGGGTTTTCACCATAGAATAGAAGTTCATAAATTGCTTCAACTCTCCCATAATACTCGGTACCTCCTTCGCCGATAGCAGATACACAACAATTTGTAGACTTTCGGTCGGCCATAGATAGCTCTTTGCCATAGGTACGAAAGCGATACCCGTTGATGTCGTATTTGTCAAATGAACGGACCTTATAGTCAAAACCATTAGCGACTTGTCTCAATTCGGCGTCCATAGACTCTGAATTAGCCTACAAGTTTAATATGAAAGGATTGTTGCATTACGCACAAATTAGCGAATGAAATGAAATTGTCTAATAGAAATTACCGTTTGTTTGAACCAAGAGATGAAACCGGGATAGCCGCCTCCTTGCTTTGCGAGAAGCTCATACTCTTCGACAGAATCCTTTTGGATCACCGCTCCATACGAGAATAAGGCGACGTATCGACTGTATGAAATATCCAGGAATAAGAGCAGTTCAAAGGAAATAGAAGTTGCGAAACTATGTACCGAGAACTTACTCGATGTACGGCCGCACTTCTATCAGGTTGTTGAAGATATACAACGAAATGGTCCGCCATTGTTCGTTATCCAAAGATACTGGATTTGAAACACTGGCTGGTGCGAGATTCCCTTTGAATAGGCTGAGGTTGGATCCACCCTTTTTAGGGTCGTCAGCATTGTACCGAGGCTTCGGATTATGCAAATGACGATTTTTGGCTTCGTAGTGTGCTGTCACGAAGTTTGCCGCCTCCTCAGTGATGAATGCCTCAGCCATCGATGCTTCAATTCTACGTTTATTTTTACATTTTTGTCGAAGCGTCTTCTGCATCCTCTCAGTTGGGTAGCACCAACGATTTTGCACGGGCCCCCCCAATCTTGCCTCGGTCGGGAGATGCAAAATCAAATGTTGCATTGGATTAAAGAAGCCCGGTGGAAAGATCTTCTCTAACTTGCAGATCAACTCCGGCGCCAACTCTTCCATTTCTTCTAGCACGCCAGGCGATAGTTCTTTCGCACAAAGAACACGGAAGAAATAGCTGAGTTCTGCCAGTACTAGCCATTCATCCTCAGGGATGAAGCCACGCAACATCACCGGCATTACCCGCTCAATCCATATGTGCCAATCATGACTCTTGAGACCAAATATCTTCAATTTATCAAGACTGGCTCCCCTCTTTAGATTCGCTGCATACCCATCGGGGAACATCAACTGCATTTTCACCCACAAGATAATTTCCCTCATAGCTGGCCTTCCAAGATTGAACCATGCCTTTGGCTTCGTCCAGTTCTGCTTTCCTTTCGGTTCTTTCATGTTTTGTAACGGCCTATCACATAGCGCCTCCAGATCGACTCTAGCCTTAGTATTATCCTTTGACTTCCCATCTATGCCGAACAATGTACCAAAAAGTGCCTCGGCGATATTCTTCTCAGTGTGCATCACGTCGATGTTGTGTGGGCAAAGGAGGTCTTTGAAGTAAGGCAGATCCCATAAGCATGTTTTGTGAGTCCAGGCGTGCTTAGAATTATACCCCTTGAAGTACCCTGGACGCTCTGGATCTGGCTCGAGAGCGTTTAACTGATCCAGGGTCTGTTGGCCTGTCAATGCAGGTGGTGCAGAGTTTTTGACAACTCTACCTCTGATGAAGTTCTTCTTGTCTTTCCTGAACTTATGGCGAGGATTCAGGAACTGTCTATGCATGTCGAAGCAAGAAAACTTGCGACCGGCCTGAAGCCAACGAAACTCAAGAGCTCCCTTGCATGTGGGGCACGGGAACCTTCCATGCACACACCAGCCAACGAATAGCGCATACGCCGGCAAGTCATGCGTCGAGTACATGTACCAGACACGCATTATGAAGTTCCGTTTGCTATAGGCGTCGTATGTCTTGAACCCATTATCCCAGGCTTCTTGCAATTCGTCCTTAAGCGGCTGCATGTACACATTCATATTTTTCCCCGGATAGTTGGGCCCTGGAATTATCAACGTCAGGAAAATGTTCTTTCTTTGCATAATCTGTCCGGGGGGGAGATTGAGTGGAAAGACAAATACGGGCCAACAACTGTATTGGGCTGCCGTCATACCAAACACACTGAACCCATCCGTGCTGATGCCGACTCGAGGATGCCTCGGATCTGCCGCTTTGTCACCATGTAATTCATCAAACTTTTTCCACGCAACACCATCCGATGTGTGTACAATCATCAGATTCCCATCTGCATCTAGTTCGGTTCTTTTGCCCGTTTTGTGCCATGTCATCTGTCTGGCCGTCTCTTCGACCATGAAAAGACGTTGAAGTCTTGGTACGATTGGCATATACCGAAGAACACTAACGGGGATTTTGGTCTGTGTCTTCTCACCCATACCGTTGTCTACCACAACATACCTGGAAGACTTGCAAATGGGACAATAGTTCAAGTCCGCATAGTCAAGCCTAAACAAGACACATCCTTTCTCACAGGCATGTATCTTATCATAGGGCATCTTCAGTGCACGGAGGATTTTGTCCGACTGGTACAGGTTTGCAGGCATTACATGGCCTTTGGGTAGAAAGCGTCCAAATACTGTCATCATTGCATCGTAGCATTCTCTGCCCAAGTTGAACTGAGCCTTCAGAGCCATTACTTGTGAGATGGCATCCAACTGACAAAGCTCAGTGTGCTCATGGAGCGGACGTTTTGAAGACTCCAACATTTCATTGAAGGCCTTTGCAGATTCCTCCATCTCCTCGTCCGAATCCCGAGCATCATCGAAGTCTTGCACCATGTTTTCCATCCCGGTACCATGCTCGTCGGTGCGACGACGATCCACCTCAGCTCGGTCACGTTGGGCAGACTCACCATGAAATGTCCACACCGTATAATCGGGCGTAAAACCACTCTTCTGCAGGTGTTTGCCCATTTCAGCCTCTGTCCTCTTTTCCCAATTGCCGCACCGTAAACAGGGGCACCAGGTTTTCCTCTGGCCATTTGCAAATGCGGCTCGCACAAACCCCTTGGTTTTTGTGAACCATTCAGTGCTCCATTTGTTCTGACCAGTGTGACCGGTGTACATCCACGCACGATCACTCATCTTGACTTTCAGAGCTACTAGACACACAACAAATATATATATATATATATATATATATATATAATTCACCATGTATATATTCATCAGTTGATCTACTTTGTCAATTTTATTACGTCCATGCAACCTACACTCTAATAGGTAATGATAGGTCCTAATCCCACCCGAGTATGTTTAGATTGGGTTCATTTTCCCATGCTATGCTCCGGATCCTACGCAAAATTTCGGCAGCACCTCCCCGCTGTTCTCCTGATACACGTCTCTGCAATAAACAGAGAGGATGTGTACCCGGAGAACAACAGGGGAGGCACTGACGAAATTTATGCGTCGGATCCGGAGCAAAGCATATGGGAAAACGAACCCAATCTAAACATACTCGGGCTGTCCATGGATAGCGTTGGACAATTCGAAAGAATCAAGGTTATAAATATGCAAATGCATGCATATTTATAACTATGACGCTTTCGAACGGGAGACACATTGGTTACGCATACTGATGATTCAAGACACATATATAGCTAGCTATCAAGTTTCATCGGAATAGATCAAATAATTAATGGGGGAAGAGGACATGTCATTTGTGCTCACCCACGAACGAAGGGGCAGAGCTCGTCAAACGCACGGCGAGGTCGTCGAACACCAAACCTCGCAGCGATGAAACAACTGCACATTTAAAACTACCCGATCAACACAATTATATATGATGTTTTTCATAACAAAATCGAAAAATATATGACCTAACTAATAATTCACAAATATATGACCCCGTCGGCCTCTGGAAGGCCAAAGAACACCTTTTCGGGAGGTGTCGGGGGTCGGGGTGTTGTGTCGGTGTCGGGGTGCCGTGTCGGGGTCGGGGTTGGGGTCTCGGGGTCGGGGTGTCGGGTCGGGGTCGGGGTGCCGTGTCGGTGTCGGGGTCGGGGTGTCGGGTCAGGCTCGGGGTCGGGGTGTCGGGGTCGGGGTCGGGGTCAGGGTCGGGGTGTCGGGGTCGGGGTCTAGGGGTCGGGGTGCCGGGTCGGGGTCGGGGTGCCGTGTCGGGTCGGGTTTTTTCCCCTCTTTTTTCCTTTTCTTCTTCTTCCTCTTCTTCCTTTTCTTACTTTTCTTCCTTTTTCCCTTCTTCTTCTTCTTCTTCTTCTTCTTCTTCTTCTTCTTCTTCCTCCTTTCCTTTTTCCTCTGCTTCTTCTCCTCCTCTCCTCCTTTTTCTTCTTCTTCTTCCTCTTCTTCTTTTTTCTTCTCCTCCCCCTCTTCTTCTTCTTCCTTTCCTTTTTCCTCTTCTTCTTCTCCTCCTCTCCTCTTTTTTTTTCTTCTTCTTCTTTCCTCAAACTAAACTAAACCTAAAAGTAAACCTAAAACTAAACCTAAATCTAAAACTAAAACTAAAACTAAATCTAAACTAAACATAAACCTAAAACTAAAAAAACAGAAAAAAGGAAAAAACTAAATCTAAAACTAAACTAAAACTAAACCTAAAACTAAAACTAAAACTAAATCTAAACTAAACATAAATCTAAAACTAAAAAAACAGAAAAAAGGAAAAAAAGAGGAGGTAGAGCTCACCTGGGGCAGGGCCGGTGGAGGAGGGGGGCGGGGCGGCCTGGGGCGGCGGCGCCGGGCCCGGGGCGGTGGGGCGCGGGGGGGCCGGGGCGCGGCGGCGCCGAGACGGTAGGGCGGCGGGGGCGACGGGGCGGAGGGCCGGTGGGGGAGGTGGCCGGTGGAGGAGGGGGCGGGGCGGCCTGGGGCGGCGGGCCGGGCCCGGGGCGGTGGGGCGCGGGGGGGCCGGGGCGCGGCGGCGCCGAGACGGTAGGGCGGCGGGGGCGACGGGGCGGGGGGGCGGTGGGGCGCCGGGTGGTGGGGCGACGGCGCCGGGCGGTAGTGGCGACGGGGCGGGGGGCCGGTGGGGCGGCGGGGTGGTGGGGCGACCGGGCGGCGACGAGTGGTGGGGGCGGCGGCGCGCGTGTGAAGAGCAGGGAGAGAAACAGGGCGGGGTGGGGCGCGGCCGCAAAGAGGGGGCCGTTAAGTTTTTTTAAGCAGCTCGTCAGTGGGGCCCCCTCCCTCTTTGCCGTTAGCTAGCCGACGGCAAAGAATCTTTGCCGTCAGCTAGCGGACGGCAAAGAACTGGCTGATGGCAAAGAAAGTCTTTGCCATCAGCCAGTTCTTTGCCGTCAGCTTTTGGGTAGCTGATGGCAAAGAGCTTCTTTGTCGTCTGCTTGCTGACGGCAAAGAGCTGGCAGATGGCAAAGTAGCTGATTCTAGTAGTGTTGGACCCAAAGCGCCTATGATACGTCGACACGTGGCACGGCCCAACAGAGGCCCATTCCTGTGAAAAGGCCGGCATGTTTGACTTGGTCAAAAGGTGGCGGGCCGGCCCACGGCAAGCCTGTTAACGGCTTGTTCGCATATAGCCCATTTACAGCCCGCTAACCCAGGGCCCATTTACGGCCAATACGAATTAGGCCCAGTAGCGTCATCTGGGTCGTCCAATATAATTCCAGCCTGTTTTAACTTCTGGCCCATGTATGGCCCATGACGTCTTTCGGCCCATATGAGGCCCTTAGTAACCCTCGGCCCATTAACGGCCCGTGGTAAAACTGGCCCGTAATGAACAGTGTATCACTTTATACCCATTAATGGCCCATTATTCCGTTGGGCCATTTCCAGCCCATGTTATCTTTCGACCTTCTCAGGGCCCATTTATTCTTGGGCTCATTTCCAGCATTCATTTACTTTCGGCCCGTTACTGTCATTTTCCGCTTGTGGGCCAAATTCAGCCCGTGGTTACAGTCGGCCAGTTTGTGGCCCGTTAATACGTTGGGCCGTTTTCATAGCGTCATCAAATGCGGTCGATTAACGATGGCCCGTTATGGTCGGCCCATGAATGGACGATTTCAACTCTAGCCCAGTTACGACCATAATGTGGTCTGTTATTGGCCCATGTTTGGCCAACCGATCATAGGGCCCGTAGAAGGCCCATTGATGATACGACCCGTAGAAGGCCCATTGTGTCTACGGCCCGTATAAGGCCCAATGTTTCTACACCCCGTAGAAGGCCCATTGTTTCTACGGCCCTTAGAAGGCCCATTGTTTCTACGGCCCGTAGGAGGCCCATGTTAACTACAGTAAATATGTAGCCCATGGTTAATGTGGCCTAGTTTTAAAAAATAGGTTATTGCGGCTACTAGCAAACCGCGGAAAAAGAACTGCACTGACTACAAGAAAACAAATAAACAAGACAATAAGGAAATAAATAGGCAAGCAACTTACGCTAGGCTATCACGGCTATTACATATATTACATCCACTGGGCATCAAAGTTCGCCACCAGTGCAAATATAGGGAACAAAGCAGCATATAAACGCCGCAGCAAAACAAGTCCAGAACTGAAACCACTTCAGAAGAGCTCAAGAAACAATATCCTGGGTACCCATAATGCTGGCAAGATGCTTAGCAAGCTTATTAACTTTCTCTTGTTTGGCGCATAAATCCTCCAGCACTTGCTGTTGCACCAGAAAGTATGCATCCGAATTATGCAGGGACTTCCTCAGTCCTTCGGCTTCCTGTCGCATAACATCTGATCGATGTCTTTCAACTTGAAGTTGAGAATCAAGAAGCTGAACTGATTCAGGCAGCGAGTTCGAAGAGCTGGTGCCAGCAGTAGTAGCCAGTAACTCGAACACTACATCAAGAAAGGAATTTGGGGTTGTCTGAGTGTCTTCAATATAGTTTTTATCAGCTTTCTTGGAGACCAACAGGGATGTCTCACTATCTTGTACCTTATCTGCATTACTTCCTGTACCATTGCATAATGGGGTACTCTTCTCCAATATTTTATCCGCATTCTAAAAGAGAAACAAACAAACACATCACATGTTTACAATGTAGTATATGAAACTCATTTTGGTAAACCAGTTCAGTAGTAAGGTGGACATGATAACAGCATGAAACAAACATATATCTATGTAGTATGGTCACTGTATGGTCTATATCATTCTAGTTTATGTTGCCAAATCAAGATAGATATAGTTTGAATCATATCTATTTAAGACAAAGCAGCTTAGACAGAATATAAGTGTGGGACACTACACAGCAATAACAACACTTGTAAGGTGCATGGCATGAGAATATAACTGTTTATTACATTGAAACTGAAATCAACATAGAGCAAGTTACAACGGCAAACACGTTAAAGAAACAAGTTTAAAACATACCTATTGCGCCATTGGAGTTTCAATTGCATCCTTCAAATTTGAAATTAGTTGGTATGAGTAAATATAGTGATGCAAGAGCAAAGTAGTATGAACCATAGCTACGGAACCTGACCTGAGAACAATTCTTCTTCTGCTTTAAGCGTTCACTTGGGGTTCAGAGTGGTGGTCCTCGTGCTTTGGGTACTGCAGTTGCCTTACTAACTGCTCGTGTTTGGGTGCTCTATGGTGGAGACGGTGCTGTGTCAATGGGAACTGGGTTACTATCTGCCGGGGTTGGGGTTAGAAGGGGTGTAGCTGGTTCTTTGTCCAACTGGGTAGGGGTACAATCTGCGTGAGTCTGGGTTATGTGTGGTGGGGCTGGTTCTTGGCCAAGTACAACCGTGGTTCTATATCCATCGATAGGTAGCACGATCTTTTCTGAAGACCGTGTTTTTACTCCCACAGATACCGCCATCACCCCCTCCAATTGAAATGGCTGATAAACAAGAAAAGTAATTGAATGTACAGACATTGTAAGATAGACATGTGCAATGGATAGTAGGGAAGAAAACAGGGCATGAAATAATTCACATTTATGTTGTCTAACCAAACAGAATCGCAGGACATAATTTCACATATATGATGGCTAATTAAACAGGATAGCATGACACAATTTCACATGTATGATGGCTAACTAAACAGGATAGAATGACATACTTCAAAATATGATGACTATGTAAACAGGATGACATGATATAACTATACGATGTGTCTATTAAAGTGGTTAGCATGCAATAAATCACAAACATGCCGTCGATGGAAACATGATGGCATGATATAATTCACAGATAGAATGACATAATTCAAAATATGATGACTATGTGAACAAGATGAGATGATATAACTATATTATGTCTTTAGAAAATGGGTTGGCATGCCATAATTTAGATACATGTTGTCTATGTAAACATCATGGCATGATATAATTCAAATATATGATTTATATACTAAGGAAGTGAGCAGAGGGCAATCACATATATGATGTGTCAACTAAGGAGATGGCATTCAATATCATCTATATGATGTAAAAACTAAGCATTTCAATACAACATATGCATGATATGAGTAATATAGCCCTGCAAGTTTGAGCATACACCTTAGGGGGATAATAGGACTGGTCATCTGCCTCTGAATCCTCCTCTGAAGAGCTATCTGTAACCAGCAAGATATCTGCTTCACCAGGTAGCATTGTCTGATCTGAAGACCTTGTTTTCACTCCAGATTTCTCCATCACCAATTCAAATGGCTGATGCACAGGAAGAGCAGTTGAATATACAAACATAGTCGACAAAAGCAATGAGAAATACAAAAAAAGGACGACATGATATAATTCACATATATGACGCTTGGCTAAACAACATGGCATTGCATAATTCACATATATAATGCCTTGCAACAAGATAACATTGCATAATTCACATATATAATGTCTTGCAACAAGATGGCATTGCATACTTCACATATATGGTAATTAGACACTAAACAGGTGGCATTCACACAAAGCATGTCTAAATTAAGCAAATGACATAGCAATGCAAGATACCATACACATGATATGAGCAACATAACCCTGCCAAGTTAGAGCATGCACCTCGGGGGGGAAATAGGACTGGTCATCTGTCTCTGAATCCTCCTCTGAAGAGCTATCTGTAACCAGCAAGACATCCGCTTCGTCAGATAGCATTGTCTGCTCTGAAGACCTTGTTTCCACTCCAGATTTTTCCATGACCGTGCCGAATGGCTGATGCACAGGAAGAGTAATTGAATGTACTAAAATTGTTGACAAATTTTACACGTAATAAAAAATGATGTCATGATATAATTCACATATAAGATGACTGGCTAACCAGGGTGGCATTGCAAAATTCACATATATGATGCCTCGCTAAACAAGATGGCATTGCATGATTCACATATACGATAAAGAAACTAAACAGATGGCATTGACACAAAGCATGTCTAAACTAAGCAGATGACATCTTTGATGTATACAGTAAGCAATGCAAGGCACCATATGCATGATATTACCAACATGAGCATGCCAAGTTAGAGCGAAGACCTCATGGGGTAAAAAGGAGTGGTCTTCTGCTTCTGAATCCCCCTCAGAACAGTTATCTTCCTCTGGATTACGATCCGAAATGGGTCGAGGGGGGCTGCCTTTGCGCCCACCATGGAGCGATGTCTGCATGAAATTTTATGGCCACGCAAGGCTCGTCTCTTTTGCTCTACATGTTCAGTTCCATTGTGTACAATAACTGACATGCATAGGAATAAAACATAGTGAGATTATGTAAGGAGTGCATGCACAAATCCAGAGTGATGGTAGCAAACTGTGGATAGACCCAAAACAAATGATAGCATGCAGATAATAGCTTTAGTTAAAAAATACGGATAATGGCTCCTTTAATGTTTGTTTGCACCCAACATGAAACTCATAGTAGACACCCGAGATTAACCAGATAGTAGACAGATAGTACTGATTGCTGCCCCAATATGTACCCCACAACCATTTAAAAACTCAAGTTTCAGCATAAGTTTGGACCTGACTCGGAGTATAATAGGTGAACACGATGATAAAGTAGCATGTCATCATATTAAGCGATGCATAACGTAAGCAGACACGGAAGAGTGCGACCTCTCTTGCGGACCCGTGTAGTCCTCAAGGTCATCTGCTGAGTTGATGATGGTAATGTAGTTGTCGTGGCTGCCGGCGGCGGGGAAGAAGATCTGAGGCGGCGAAAGACAGTCTGGAGAGCGGATCCCTGCTGTGGTGAACCCTTCTGTTGTTGGAGCAGCTGAGCTGGGGTGGAACACAGCACCGCAGGTGCAGGACAAACCACACAAGGTTTTCTTTGACACATATCTGTAACAGAAGTAATTGTGTAAGGGCTTGTTTGAATTTGAGGATTCTAACAATGCAGGGATAGGAAATAGACAGGAATAGGATAGGAATGCACGTGCAAAACAGAGAATTTAAAAACACATGATTTCTGCCAATCTGGGTGTTTGGTTCACAAAAATTGGAAGATCACAGGATGCAAAGAAGCATGGTGAGATTAAGTCAAACCACAAGAAGTGTACAACCTCTTTGGCGAAGCCATGTCGATCTCAGCATGATTGGGTTGGCCGGTGAGGATGCTCCGGCTGACTTGGCTGTCGGAGGATGGGAAGAAGATATTAGGCATCTGGAGATGGAGCCCGGGGTACTGCTCCGCTGTGATGGAGGGTTTTGTTGTTGGAGCAGCTCCGGTGAGTTGTACGACGCCGAGGCTGAAGCAGGACAAGAGAGACAACGTTAACCTGAGTGGAATTCTAATAGCATCTCCAATAGATGATGTAAAATACATAACCACAATGTGCTAGATGTAAAATACATCAGCCGCTCATCTCTGAACTTAACTGTCGAAACAGAATTTAACTTTCGAAACTGAACTTAACTGTCGAAACTGAATTTTGCTGTCGAAACTGAACGCGCTAGAGGTGAGGCTACACATCAGTCGACTAACTTTTTCATCTTTGTTCAGCCGATCTCCAATAGATGATGTAAAATACATAACCACAAAGTGCTAGATGTAAAATACATCAGCCGCTCATCTCTGAACTTAACTGTCGAAACAGAATTTAACTTTCGAAACTGAACTTAACTGTCGAAACTGAATTTTGCTGTCGAAACTGAACGCGCTAGAGGTGAGGCTACACGTCAGTCGACTAACTTTTTCATCTTTGTTCAGCCGATTTTGCAGCCGTCGGATACGAAATCAAGGGCCTGCAGTTCATCTTCAACCTCCACCCCCCTGAGCCGCCAGCCACCACCGGCCAAACAGCCGCCCCCGCCGCCCGCGGCCGGCGGTGCGCCACCCCACCCGCCCCAAAAGCACTCCCCACCGCTGGTCGGCCGCCGCCCCGGCCATCCCTCTAGCCCCCCCTGTGCCGAGCTTTATCTCCAGCGATCCCCACGCCACCGCCCCACCACCACCGGCAACCACCGCCTTCACCCTGAACCCTAAGATAGATAGTGGGGTACCTCTCCGTCGAGCCCCCCCCCCCGCTGCGGCTGGTTCTTCCTTAACTCCGGCGGGCCCCCCCCCCCCCGCACCCCCTGAAAATTGACTGCCCCAAAAGTCGATTCAGTCAACTGAAGTGTAGCTAAATCAGAGCAGCATCGCAAGCAAGAGCAAGAGCGAGAGCAGCAGCGCGAGCAAGAGCAAGAGCAAGAGCAGACCAGGCAGGGAACCGAGAGCAAGAGCAGAGCAGCAGCGCGAGCGAGAGCTAAAGCAGCAGCAGCTCCTACTGATGTGGACGTCGCCGCCGAGGGAGCGATGCCGTGGAGGAAGTGGTCGGCGATGCCACCGTGGATGGAGCCGTGCCGTGTCGGCTCGGGACCGAGCGCCGGCAGCACCGTGAGATCGAATCAAGAAGAAAATGCAGCGATTAGTGTACAACCTCTTTGGTGGCGCCGATTAGGCCGCAGCTTTATCCGAGGAAACGGTGATGATGATGCTCTTCCAGTGGTGCAGGTGAAGACGGCGGTGTGGGAATGGAGGTGGCGCGAAAGACGAGGGGAATGTCGGGGCAGCTCCTTGGAGGTGGAGGACGGGGTGGCTGAACCGGTGGGATGACCAGATCGACGACGGATCCTCATCCGGTACGGTGGATGAGGGACGTCGAGGTGTTGCTGTGGACGACGTCGTCGGGGAAGAAGCTCCGGCTGGGTGGCGGACGGAGGAGGGTGTGGGGCTTCGCGGGTTTTCACGGCCTCGGTGTAGGAATGGGTGGGCGGATGGGATGGGAGTGGGGAACCATGGCTTAGGGACACGCTTCTCCGAAATGTGGGGTAAGTTACGAAAGTACCCCCACCGATCTGAGGCGGTTCTTTCGGTTCAGGGGTATCACAGGCATTTTGTGTGTCGGGATTTCACAGGAGGTGGGAGTTTTCGTGCGCGTTGTAATTTTGGAATAGCAAGGCGCAGGTTGAGATAGAGGGAGTTGTCGGAGCACAACGAGAGAAAGATTTATCTTAAATATTTCTGGGTAACAAGGCACGGGTTGAAGAGGCGGGAGTTTCGCAGCACGATAGACAGAGATGCTAGCTTGAAATTTCGGCATAACAAGGCGCGGCTTGAAATTTCAGGAGAACAAGCTTAACGTGTACCCAAAAAAAGACAATTTAGACTAGTATGATATACTACGTACAATGTGTTTAACACGCACAACACACACACAAACACCATTTAGACTAGTAAGGTACACGTGCATTGCACGCATGAGATTTGGCAACCAAATTATGAATAAATACCACATTATAGCATGTAAGCTTTGAGTCATATATGCATGATGTAGATGTTTGTTTAATTCTTATAGTTCATTTCATTCAAAATCATCTAGTTTTTATAAGAAAGCTAATCTATTTTAAGATTCATGGAATTGTGTGTTGTAAGGCATAAAGGAAAAACAAATCATGTGGAAAAACATTTGGGCAATTCTGATATGGAAGATTCTAGAACAAAGAAGAAGTGCTTGTGTTTTGAGGTTTGTGCATTATGCTTAAGTTCAACCATAGAGTCTTCTAGATTGTACATGTGGCAAAATCTGGTGGAATCTAGATGATATCCAACGGCCAGTAGTGCTCAAATTTGCCGGCTCTGCACCATCGGATTGTCCTCATCCAACGACCATCTTTCAAAGTTAAAGTTATCCGCACACTATATAAAAAATAAAAAATAAATATATATATATATAGGGGTATAGATATAGATATGTGATGCGAAAGCCACCCATCATCTCCAATTAGAATAGTGTGTCCATGCACGGATGCAATGTGGCCAAACGATGTCTGCCATCGGTATCTCAAATTCAAACTAGTCTGACCTTGTTCAATGCGTATACATTACAACATGCTCGTTTCCAAACCACATCGTGCAGATCTCCGTTATATTCATGCATGCATGGGTTTCAAACATCATGATCTCTTACTCAAATATTTGAATTCAACTTTACATTGATTATGATCTCACCTAGTCTTTTACACCCACACATTAGTCTTCTCTTTATAATTGTACCACTAACTTTCTCTCGTGCATGCATGCACACACACTACCAGTCGGCATTATCGATCGCACACATGCAATCTTTTTCTTGAGGTTGGTCTCCCATGAAGGCGCGCGCACACACACACCCCTCTCCATCATATCGGTTATTCTTTATCTCTCACGTGCATGCACAACGGTCGATGTTCCTCTATGTGTGTGTGTGTATATAGCTAGGTCTTTCATAGTTTTCCACATAAACCGATCAATCTATATATCTAGTGAGGTCTCACCCTCTTTCCCACGTCCACATCGATCAATCTATACCTCTCTATATAGTATTACATATATAGCTAATACACCCACATTAATTATATATCCAACGCCCCCCTCTCATCATCCATGCCTTCCGCTTCATCTCTCAGACGCGCGCACAATGGCGAAGACAGGGGGCGGCAAGGGCCCTGCCCCCCTAACATGACTATATATCGAGGCTAATATGAATGTGATCATTAGACAATTGCTGGTAAAAATGGTTTAAGTTGATGAATTGGCCCTCCTCGTAAAGGATTAGCAATGCTTGGCCCCCTAGCTCATGGGACATTTTTCATGGCTCCGCCACTGCGCGCAACAGCGCACGTTCTCGCCCCCTCTCTCTAAATATTGATCTCGCAGTTGTGCACTCCTTCATTGTCTCCCTCCACTCGGCCCCTCACACCATCTTCTAGCCCCCACCGGGATTTTGCCACATGTACAATCTAGCAGACTCCATGGTTGAACTTAAGCATAATGCACAAATCTCAAAACAACAGTGGTTCTCCTTTGTTCTAGAATCTTCTGTATCATAACTGCCCAAACTTTTTTTCTAGTTGAATTGCCATTATTTGTTTTTACTTTATGCTTTACAACGCACAATTCCATGAATCATAAAATAGATTAAGGGCTTCTTTGATTCAAAGGATTCTCGAAGGAATTTTGGAGGATTCTAATCCTTAGGAATTTTTCCTATCTTGGTTGTTTGATTCGTAGGATTGTAAACCATAAGAATTTTTCCATATGATTCATTTGCACTAGATTTCATAGGAAACATCCCATCCACTCAAACCTCTTTGAAAGAATTTTGCGTTTTTTCTATGCACAATCAGACACTCGTACCATCCTGTAGGATTCAAGACGACATTCCACTCTAATCCCATGTTCTTCCTATTCCCGCGTTTTGGAAATCTTAGGAATCAAAGAGGCCCTAGGTTTTTTATAAAAACTAATTGATTTTGAATGAGATGAACTATAAGAATTAAACGAAGGTCTACATCAGGCATATATGACTCAGAGCTTACATGCTACAGTGTGGTATTTATTCATAATTTGGTTGCAAAATCTGACGCGTGCAATGCACGTGTACCTTACTGGTACTTCGAGTATGTGCAAAACACAATGGCACGCTACACAGTGTCTCTCTTACAGTTCATGAAGCCACGTGGCACATGTGGAGGCGTTGTCGCGACATCCTTGTGTGGATTGATCACAGTGACGTGCTGCTGGTTCTAGAAGAATGTACTCGTCCTCCCTGAGCCGCATTAGCGGTACATGCACGAAGCAAAGATGTGCACGCACGCACTCATTCCCTCGCACGCACAAGCGGGTACACGGGCGGACGCAATTTTGTACCAAGATCCATCCCATGTGATAATTTGACGTGTGTAAAGTCCTTCACTTCATTGATGGTCAATTAATACAGCGCATGCAAATTGAGTGGACGTGAGAGCGGAAGAAAGACATTACTACTCCACTGCGCGCATGCGAGTAGTTAAATCATGGGTTGCTAGTAGTACTTCCATTGGTCTCCTTCGTATTTTGTGCCAATTTTTGACAGTAACATAATATTTACGCATCTGAGCAGTGTAGTCTACTTGAAATTTATGTTCCACTAAACTCATCGGGAGCCGTTTCGGGCCTCGAAACCAAAAACCATCGATTAATCTTTACCTTGTTCCCATCACATTCGAAACTACTAGTGCTACAATTAAGTGCAAGCCTGCTCACATCTACCAGTACGTACCAAACCTGAACATGTTCCCACTATGCAGGTTTTAGTACTAGTGCTAGTACTTAGGTTATAAAAAGGGGAACTACCTAACCGAAAATTACTCTACCTTCCTCCTCATAAGTCCTCCTTCTTCGTTCGTCCTTGCCATGGCTGGTGTGCAGAGCTCTAGGTCGAGAACTACTCGTAAAAACGGAGCGGCAACCAAGGCTGCGGAAAAAAGAGGGCTCGCCGCCACGCAGAGACCTTGAAAGATCTCTCATGGGCAGGCGATGGCTCCCATGAGCGCCCTAGACGCGGAGGCGAACATGCCGAGCTGGCGGCGCTGGAGTCGTTTTCCCTCGACGGCATGCCCGTTCAGCTCAATAAGCACCTCAATAAACAGAAGGAGTTCATCCACGGCTTGGTAGAGCTGCTGAAGGAGAGCCTCGACGACATGCCCGCTGAGCTCAATGAGCAGAGGGAGTTGACCGCCGGCTTGGTGGTGCTGCTGAAGAAGAGCATTGCCTCGGAGAAGAAGTCGACCGGCGAAACCTTGCAACTTCAGGAGGACAAGGTGAAGCTCTGCCATGAGCTCGACCTGCTGAAGGAGGAGAACACCGGCTGGAAGAAGCTGCATGAGAATAGTAGTTCCTCGATGAAGATGTTGCAGGCCCTTGTCATGGAACAGAAGGAGGAGTTGGCGAAGCTCCGCATCGAGCACCCGACTGCTGTCAAGGTACGTAATGCGGCCATGGAACAGATGATGAAGGCTCGCGTCGAGATATCCCGCGTCATGGACACACTGAAGAAGATGGCGGAGGAGACGCGCAAGGAGATGGAGGTCGTGGAGGCAAAGAAGAAGCAGTTACGACTCCGCGGCCAGCAACCCTTCATGTAGTGAGAGCAGCGCCCCAGACTTGTGTGTGCGTCTTCCTTCTTTTTTGGGGGTGATACCTCCTTCTTCTTTTGCTCCTGTGTTTATTATTTTGCTTCGGGTGTTTCGCCGCACGTGTCACCTTCTTTGCGAGGCATTAATAGAACATTGCTAAAAATGAGATGACTAGCAAATTAGATCATTCTTTATCGCGAATAGAACAATGCCTCTTGCTAGTAATATATAATAAGAGTAGAGAGTAGAGGATATGGCAATGGGCTGCCGTGTTTCATGCTCCTCCGTCGTACTCTAGTGGAAAACTTGAGTATACCGCACAGGTCGTCGGCACATTTATACGAGCAGTCAAATCACAAGGCCCCGCCTTCCAACAGTAATGAGCCATCAAATCAGAAAGACCCTGGCCTCTCATGAAAAGGACCAAGCTAGACTGCCCCGCCCTCTAGCCTTTTAAAAAATGTATACATTTGTACAGTAGTAGTATCGATGGATTGCACCATGGAGCAAAACTAACAAGATGTAATTAAAGAAAAAAGGTGGTACATATAGAGAGCGCTCGTCGCCAAATTATGCATATACTATATGACACTACCCACTATGAAGGTACTAGTAACATAGACTAGTAACTAGTCTATGTTACTCTCCACTATGACCAGCCAAAGTCGAGGCGCGGATACCAATGAGGGACTGGTTGTGTCTATACTTGGACAACTCACCCGACTGCATGCGCACCAGGCAGACGAAGCTCATGTCGTGTTGGTGCCGTGTGCGGCCCGCACATTAACCAAAACCTCGCGCCTCCATCTTAGCCTCCGCGTTTTAAACTTCTCAATCTCAAGGCCAAGGAGCAACGTGAAACCTATGATAGAGCCAATCGGATGGTTGAGAACACTACAATTCGTAGCTACAGATGCGTGTGTGAGAGAGGACGAGTGCGTGGGTGCACCTCTTCTCAGAGTACAACTGTATGTGGGTGGAATCGACCTAGGGAGCAGTGATGGTGCGTGCGAGAAGTCCCAAGAGATAGGTGTAATGCGTCTGAAAAAAAGACTAGTCTATAGCTCGCCACGAGGCTATTCCTGTCGAACGCCAAGCGTAAGTATCCGACGCTGCCAGCTTTTGCACGTACACAGCAATAGAAAAAGAACTAGTACCATGGCATATGCTACACCACGTCCGAGAAAACATGCCGACGTTACGCCACCCAGGAATAGTGCCGCACTTCGAAACTAGAACCGTCAATAAATTTTGAGCGTGTCTTGTTACATTCCAAATTACTACTACTACCACGCTATATTTAATTGCAAACCTGTTCACACCGATCACAACCTAAACGGTTTCCCACTTAGGAGCGTATTAGTAGTACTCGGTTATAAATACTACTATGCTAAGATGACTGCACATTCCTCCTCAACTCCTCATCCGCAAAAGACAATCAAGTCAATCAAGGCATAGCCAGCGTGAGTTCTGGGTCGAGAGATTTCCACCAGGGAGAGGTGAGCATGGAAGAGGAAGCACAAGAGATGTCCCGCCTCGCCGCGAAAGCAGCCGACATGTCCAGCCGCGCAGCAGTAGCATCACAGAGGTCCCGCCGCGCCGTCAATGTAGCAGACTGGTCCGGTCACGCTGCGGAAGCAGCAGAGATGTCCCGCCATGCCGCCGAAGCAGCAGGGAGGTCCCGCCGCACCGCGGTGGCTTGGGAAAATTTCTCGTGGGCAGGCGAGGATTCTTACAAACGCATGCATGCGATAGTCCATAGCCAGATGGATCAGATCTCTGGCTGGGCGAGGCTGCAGGACGAGGCTACCGGCATCTTCCGGCAACTAGGGGAGGGCATTGCGAAGCTCCGGGGCGAGCGCGACCTGCTGAGGGCGAAGATCGCCAGAAGGGCGAAGCAGGAGGAGGAGACCGCTGCCTTGTTGCAGAGGACGGGCGTCATCATCAAGAAACTTATGGACGAGACATGCTCCGCATCGAGCGCAACATGCTGGTGGGGGAATCCGTGGATGCTGCCAAGCAACGTATTAAGGACATGAAACTGATGAAAGAGATCATCGACCGCCGCGAGAACTAGTCTCCGCGACCTGCAGTGCATAAAGAAGTAGAGATCAGCGAGCCAGATCGTTGTTGTCGGATGTGGGGTTCCGGCGAAACCCTTAGGTTCGAACTCTGGGGTGCGCGCGAAGTTCTTTCCCTCCTACCGATCTACGCCCTAGCTCGCTAAGATCTCGCGGATGAACTCGAGGAACTCGCAACACAGAAATACACGAGATTTATACTGGTTCGGGCCACCGTTGTGGTGTAATACCCTACTCCAGTGTGGTGGTGGTGGATTGCCTCTTGGGCTGATGAAGAACAGTACAAGGGGAAGAACAACCTCCTGAGGTTGAGGTGTTCTTGTGCTTGTCCAACTTGTGAGGGTGAGGGCTCGATGCGTTATCAGATGCCCCCTACTGTGGTGGCTAGCTCTACTTTTATAGGCGCTGGTCCTCTCCCCAAATATTTAGCGGGAAGGGAGCCAACAACGGCGGCCAATTTGAAAGGGGACAGCTAGTACAAGCTATCCTGACAAAAGTGGTCTTCGCCTGCAAAAGGCTCTGGCGGTGACGCCATCTTGGGCTCCATGGTGACCTCCGTCTTGCCGTCATGCTGGTCTTGGTCTTGTTGCACTAATATGGAAACCTTTGCCTGATGCCTCGGTATTCCGCGCCTACGCTTGCTTCCTTAGCACCAAAGAGGAAACAAGGACGCTGCGCGCCCTGGCGCCCGCCTAGTGTCGATCGTCATGGCTCACGTCACGAGAGCCTCGCGAGGTTTGCCCCGCCTTGATATCTCCGCTCCTCGCGAGGCAGCCTGGTGAGGCCACTTGTGAGGAGGTCCTGCGCCATCCGCCTCGCGAGGCTTGGCCCCTCGCGAGGGTCTTGAATGCCTTGTTTGTGAAGATCGGTCATACAGGCCTGCAAACGCAGCCACGCCGTGGGCCGCAGGCAGGCAAGTTTGGGGACCCCCGTTCCCAGAACGCCGACAGTAGCCCCCGGGCCCAAGGTGCGCTAGGGCTTGGCTTTGCAGTGAAGCCAAGGGTCAAGTATGGTGCGCCGCGGGCCCCAAAAGCCTGCAGCCTTGGTCGACGCGTGGGTTGATTGGACGTGGGCGCCCCCACTTCCCCACGCTGCCTCGGCAACTGCTCGACTTGACAAAAGGCCGACGCAGACAGTGCTTGCCTTCATTGCTTCTTCCTCGCCTTGCTCCAGATCCCCTTTCTCGCTCCTTGCCGCCAAAATCTCCAGATCCACTCCAACCTTGCTCCGCATCTGCGACCTATGGCGCCGCTCAAGGTCAAGCCCTCCTCGGCGCCGGCTTGGTAGGAGCCAGCTCTAGAAGCACCCACCGTCATAGAAAAGAGCCTTGCCTCCGCGCACCCGCTGACGGCGGGGGAGAGCAATGAAGGGGCAAGACGAAGCTCCGGCTTGCCTCCGACATGCCGGAGCCTGAGGGAAGCACCTTCTTCCCCTTCTTCTCGAGCAGCATCACCATCGGGTTGGTTCCCCCCTTCTCCGATTTCTTTTATGAGGTCCTCGACCACTACGGGCTGGAGGCATTGCACCTCCACCCCAACTCTATCCTCCTCCTGTCCATCTTCGCCTACTACTGTGAGGCGTACCTGGGTGTGATGCCATCCGTGGCGCTTCTACGCCACTTCTTCTTCCTTCGCATCAGCGATGGACACATCTCCGGGTGCGCCAAGTTCATCGCATCTGGCAAGGCCAACTCAATCTCGAGCACCGGGAAGAGGGCCGACAATATCCAAGCCAAATGAGTCATGATGGACGCCAAGCGCGGCCATCCGCGTTTCGCCTTGCCAAATGGAGGCGCCCCAGTTCAACAAAGGGTGGCCCTGCGCGAAGCTCGCTGACGAGCAGGCGTCGTCTGTGTTGGGGCAGATGTAGACCGACCTGAGGGAATCCTTGATGCTGCGCGTCGCCCCGCTCCAGGCGCGATCGCGCCCCTTATGGAAGCTTGGAGATGGAGAAGACAAGATCCGCCTGAGGCCGGGGGCCCTGCCTGACGATGAACTGGCTACTGTCATGCGCCTCTTGGTTGGGGATAACCAGGAGTACCCGCCGAGCACCTTCACTCCTTTGTTCCTCCGCAAGGACTGGGAGCCACTTGTGCTTTCCAGGCCGACCTTCAACGCACGCGGGCTGGTGCCGCCTGCGCTCTCCGGAGCCCCGGCGGCGCCGAAGCCGGTGGAGCTATCTTCTGACGAGTCCCACAGGGGGAAAGAAGAGGAGGGGGACTCGGAGGCGACCCTCGAAGAGATGGGGGAAACTCCCCCTTGAGCAAACCTGAAATCCTCCGCGCTCTTCCTGACGACGCCGAAGTCGAGGCCCGCCAAGAGGAGGGAGAACTGCCCGTCGTCCCGACGAGGAGTAGGTCGTCACTGATCCCTCGAGATACTGCCTCCGCCTTGACGCCGCCTGGGGCTGTCTCCAGCTCTCCTGCTGCACCGTCTTCTGCCCCCGGAACCCACGCGCCTACTCCCCAGGTTCCGAAACTTTCGGGCTTCAAGCTCCCCAGGCGGACGGTGGAATACATCGCCGTGGATCGGTAAGTGCCTTGAGCTTCGTCTTGTCCCTGCCTGTACTTGTTATTTCCTGACGTTCACCCTTGATTGATCAGGCCAACGCCTTCGGCGAAGAAAAGAAAGGGGGATACGGCGGCCGCGCCTCCCTCCGCAGAGAAAGGAGGCAGCAGCACTCGCACCTCCCCAGCCCGGTCGCCTTCGCGAGGCCAAGGGGAGCATCGCCGGGAGGAGTGAGCCCCCATGGCCCCTCTGGCTCCTGAAGTGCCGGCGCCTAGCTCGGCTGAAGAGGTCCCGACTGCTCCGGAACCCGCAGTCTTCCAGGCCCTGGTGACGGCGTCACCTCCTCCCACTGCTGCACCTCCACTCCCAGGTTCTTCTACATCTGCTGCCGTTCTGTAACGTGCTCTTTTGGAGATGACCCAGCTGCAGGCAGATCTCCTGAGCGCGGACCCGCGTCTGGTGGCTAGGCGCCTGGAGTTGGCCTCCGACTGGCTTCACTCCGACTTGGCGGTTCGCGCGTCGCTGAGCTAGGCCGCAGCGTCTTTCGAGAAGGAGAAGCAGAGCACCGCCAATGCTGCAGCCGATCGCGAGACGACACTGAAAGACGCCAAGGCCGCCCGCGACCGCTGCCAAGAGCTGGAGGACGAGCTGAAGAGCCTGCGCGACAAGCACGCCGAAGAGGCACGCGGCCTCCTGGTGAAGGAGGAGGAGATGAAGGCCCGGGAGGATGCCGTCAAGAACCGTGATGCTGAGCTGGAGGAGTTGGGGAAGACTCAAGCTGCCAAGCGCAGCCGGTTGGAAGAACTGGAGTGGAAGGTGAAGGCGAGGGAGGCCGATCTTGACGCCAAGGCGCGGGTCCTGGCCGAAGACCGCGTGGCCTTTGCCGATCTCGAGAAGAGGTCTTGCGCAGCACTAAAGACGCTCTACGAGCACGGCTTGGAGATGCCGCTGACCACCGATGAGGACGGCCCCGCCCTGCTGCTTCCTCTCTTGGTGAAGGCGCTTGAGGAAGTCGTGGATGGTATCGGTCACATGGCAGAGGCAGAAGCTCGCGTCCTGTCTTCAGCTGCATTGACTCGTGTCTTCAGCCATCTGCACCTTCGCGACCCCAGCGCTTGTCTTGACGAGCTGCTGGAGCCTGTGGCTGATGATCACTACGTAGCCGCCTCCGCAGCCGTGCAAGGTCAGGTGGAGGCCCTGCTGAAGAAGTTCCGCGGCTTTGCCTCCGCACCCTTGTCCGGTGATGCCGCCGATCCTGCGGCTGGTGCTGCAGGTGAAGACGTCGTTACCCAAGGAGGAGCACCTTCTGTAGGCGATGGCGGTGTCCAGGGGTGACCTGCGGCGACTTTCCTGTTTCGTTCCTGTAATATGCATCAGGCCTCGTGGAGGTGTTAAACTCTCATTCAATATTGTGAGGACAATAAGTTTTGTAATATTTGCTTTCAGATTTTGTGATTTTCTTCCTATCCACTTTGTGTTCTGCGTCGGCAGAGCCCGGCCCTGCGCATACCTCAACCGCCGTTGGGCCGACCGGTGACCAGGACGGACCAAGGAGTGAGGGGCTACGTGACCAGTTAGGCTCCTGAGTCGCGATGCTCAGGAGTCCCCCTTGACGTGCAAACAGCTTATAGGAAGAGTGTGCGAGGATAGAATGATGTTCTATGTCGGCAGAGCCCGGCCCCGCGCATACCTCAACCGCCGTTGGGCCGACCGGAGACCAGGACGGACCAAGGAGTGAGGGGCTACGTGCCCAGTTAGGCTCCTGAGTCGCGATGCTCAGGAGTCCCCCTTGACGCACAAACAATTTCCGTACCTGCCCTCGCTGAGGCCTCGGGAGGGGCGTGCGACGACCAGGTCCAGGAGACCTGTTTGAGCGGCGTGCGCTTGGGCGTGACCCGAGCGCAGCCCCCAGGCCCGGGAGACCTGGCTGGGTGGCGTACGCTTGGGTGTGACCCAAGCGCAGCCCCCGTGTCCAGCCCCCTCGCGCGGCTCTCCCGAGGGGAGGCGTTTGCGGTGAGGCCGGACGCTGAGCTCTGGGGCTCTCTGAGGTTGGTACGATCGTGGGGCTGCCCTCAGTTGTTTATCACCAGCGCAGAGCATAGTGCTTCCGCTTGTGCACGGGCATAGCCGCTCCTCGGCAGTGTCGACGGCCAGCGCGGAGCATGGTGCTTCCACTTGTGCGTGGGAGGGGGCCCCTCCGGGAGGAGCCCCCGGGGCGTGTACAGCCCCGCCCTGACACGTGGCTTGCACGGCAGGGCTGCGAGGTGCATCTGGGCACTCGTGAGCCAGAGCGGGACTCACGAGGTCCTACCTCAAGGCGGGTTGCGCCTGGTCTTGAGTCTTTGATAGCTGTGCGTTCCTGCGAGACGGTTAGGTGCAAGCGCTCTACGTCCTCAGGTCCCGGCCCTCGAGCAAGCTCAGCCGCCGCTGGTATTGTTGGGGAACGTAGTAATTTCAAAAAAATTCCTATGCACACGCAAGATTATGGTGATGCATAGCAACGAGAGGGGAGAGTGTTGTCCACGTACCCTCGTAGACCGATAGCGGAAGCGTTAACACAACGCGGTTGATGTCGTCGTACGTCTTCACGATCCGACGGATCAAGTACCGAACGTACGGCACCTCCGAGTTCAGCACACGTTCAGCTCGATGATGTCCCTTGACCTCCAATCCAGCCGAGTGTTGAGGGAGAGTTTCGTCAGCACGACGGCGTGGTGACGATGATGATGTTCTACCGACGCAGGGTTCGCCTAAGCACCGCTACGATATTATCGAGGTGTAATATGGTGGAGGGGGGCACCGCACACGGCTAAAAGATCGTAGATCAATTGTGTGTATAGAGGTGCCCCCTGCCCCCGTATATAAAGGAGCAAGGGGGAGGCCGCCTGCCAAGGAGGAGAGGCGCGCCTAGGAGGAGTCCTACTCCTACCGGGAGTAGGACTCCCCCCTCTTTTCCATGTTGGACTAGGAGAGAGGGGGAAGAGGTGGAGGGGAGGAAGGAAGGGGGGGCACCCTGGCCTCCTCTCCTCTCTTCCACCTAGGCCCACTAAGGCCCATTAAGTTACCGGGGGATTCCGGTAACCTCCCGGTACTCCGGAAAAATCCCGATTTCACCGGGAACACTTCCGATGTCCAAATATAGGCTTCCAATATATCAATCTTTATGTCTCGACCATTTCGAGACTCCTCGTCATGTCCGTGACCACATCCGGGACTCCAAACAACCTTCAGTACATCAAAACATATAAACTCATAATATAACTGTCATCGTAACGTTAAGCGTGCGGACCCAACGGGTTCGAGAACTATGTAGACATGACCGAGACACCTCTCCGGTCAATAACCAATAGCGGAACCTGGATGCTCATATTGGTTCCCACATATTCTACGAAGATCTTTATCGGTCAGACCGCATAACAACATACGTTGTTCCCTTTGTCATCGGTATGTTACTTGCCCGAGATTCGATCGTCGGTATCTCGATACCTAGTTCAATCTCGTTACCGGCAAGTCTCTTTACTCGTTCTGTAATACATCATCCCACAACTAACTCATTAGTTACAATGCTTGCAAGGCTTATAGTGATGTGCATTACCGAGTGGGCCCAGAGATACCTCTCCGACAATCGGAGTGACAAATCCTAATCTCGAAATACGCCAACCCAACAAGTACCTTTGGAGACACCTGTAGAGCACCTTTATAATCACCCATTTACGTTGTGACGTTTGGTAGCACACAAAGTGTTCCTCCGGTAAACGGGAGTTGCATAATCTCATAGTCATAGGAACATGTATAAGTCATGAAGAAAGCAATAGCAACATACTAAACGATCGAGTGCTAAGCTAACAGAATGGGTCAAGTCAATCACATCATTCTCCTAATGATGTGATCCCGTTAATCAAATGACAACTCATGTCTATGGCTAGGAAACATAACCATCTTTGATCAACGAGCTACTCAAGTAGAGGCATACTAGTGACACTCTGTTTGTCTATGTATTCACACATGTATCATGTTCCGGTTAATACAATTCTAGCATGAATAATAAACATTTATCATGACATAAGGAAATAAATAATAACTTTATTATTGCCTCTAGGGCATATTTCCTTCAGTCTCCCACTTGCACTAGAGTCAATAATCTAGTTCACATCGCCATGTGTTTTAACAGCAATAGTTCACATCACCATGTGATTAACACCCATAGTTCACATCGTCATGTGACCAACACCCAAAGGGTTCACTAGAGTCAGTAATCTAGTTCACATCGCTTATGTGATTAACACCCAAAGAGTACTAAGGTGTAATCATGTTTTGCTTGTGAGATAATTTTAGTCAACGGGTCTGTCACATTCAGATCCGTAAGTATTTTGCAAATTTCTATGTCTACAATGCTCTGCCCGGAGCTACTCTAGCTAATTGCTCCCTCTTTCAATATGTATCTAGACCGAGACTTAGAGTCATCTAGATTAGTGTCAAAACTTGCATCGACATAACCCTTTACGACGAACCTTTTGTCACTTCCATAATCGAGAAACATATCCTTATTCTCGTAAGGATAATTTTGACCGCTGTCTAGTGATCTACTCCTAGATCACTATTGTACTCCCTTGCCAACAGTGTAGGGTATACAATAGATCTGGTACACAGCATGGCATACTTTATAGAACTTATGGCGGAGGCATAGGGAATGACTTTCATTCTTTTTCTATCTTCTGCCGTGGTCGGGCTTTGAGTCTTACTCAATTTCACACCTTGTAACACAGGCAAGAAACTCTTTCTTTGACTGTTCCATTTTGAACCACTTCAAAATCTTGTTAAGGTACGTACTCATTGAAAAAACTTATCAAGCGTCTTGATCTATCTCTATAGATCTTGATGCTCAATATGTAAGCAGCTTCACCGAGGTCTTTCTTTGAAAAACTCCTTTCAAACACTCCTTTATGCTTTGCAGAATAATTCTACATTATTTCCGATCAACAATATGTCATTCACATATACTTATCAGAAATGTTGTAGTGCTCCCACTCACTTTCTTGTAAATACAGGCTTCACCGCAAGTCTGTATAAAACTATATCCTTTGATCAACTTATCAGAGCGTATATTCCAACTCCGGGATACTTGCACCAGTCCATAGATGGATCGCTGGAGCTTGCATATTTTGTTAGCACCTTTAGGATTGACAAAACCTTCTGGTTGCATCATATACAACTCTTCTTTAATAAATCCATTAAGGAATGCAGTTTTGTTTATCCATTTGCCAGATTTCATAAAATGCGGCAATTGCTAACATGATTCGGACAGACTTAAGCATAGATACGAGTGAGAAACTCTCATCGTAGTCAACACCTTGAACTTGTCGAAAACCTTTTGCGACAATTCTAGCTTTGTAGATAGTAACATTACTATCAGCGTCCGTCTTCCTCTTGAAGATCCATTTAATCTCAATGGCTCGCCGATCATTGGGCAAGTCAATCAAAGTCCATACTTTGTTCTCATACATGGATCCCATCTCGGATTTCATGGCCTCAAGCCATTTTGCAGAATCTGGGCTCATCATCACTTCCTTATAGTTCGCAGGTTCGTCATGGTCAAATAACATGACCTCCAGAACAGGATTACCATACCACTCTGGTGTGGATCTCACTCTGGTTTACCTACAAGGTTTGGTAGTAACTTGATCTGAAGTTACATGATCATCATCATTAACTTCCTCACTGATTGGTGTAGGAGTCACAGGAACAGATTTCTGTGATGAACTACTTTCCAATAAGGGAGCAGGTACAGTTACCTCATCAAGTTCTACTTTCCTCCCACTCACTTCTTTCGAGAGAAACTCCTTCTCTAGAAAGGATCCATTCTTAGCAACGAATGTCTTGCCTTCGGATCTGTGATAGAAGGTGTACCCAACTGTCTCCTTTGGGTATCCTATGAAGACACATTTCTCCGATTTAGGTTCGAGCTTATCAGGTTGAAGTTTCTACACATAAGCATCGCAACCCCAAACTTTAAGAAACGACAACTTTGGTTTCTTGCCAAACCATAGTTCATACGGTGTCGTCTCAAACGGATTTAGATGGTGCCCTTTTTTTTATGTGAATGCAGCTGTCTCTAATGCATAACCCCAAAACTATAATGGTAAATCGGTAAGAAACATCATAGATTGCACTATATCCAATAAAGTACGGTTATGATGTTCGGACACACCATTATGCTGTGGTGTTCCAGGTGGCACGAATTTGTGAAACTATTCCACATTGTTTTAATTGAAGACCAAACTCGTAACTCAAATATTTGTCTCCGCGATCAGATCATAGAAACCTTATTTTCTTGTCACGATGATTTTCCACTTCACTCTGAAATTCTTTGAACTTTTCAAATGCTTCAGACTTATGTTTCATCAAGTAGATATACCCATATCTGCTCAAATCATCTGTGAAGGTCAGAAAATAACGATACCCGCCGCGAGCCTCAACATTCATTGGACCACATACATCTGTATGTATGACTTCCAACAAATCTGCTGCTCTCTCCATAGTTCCGGAGAACGGCGTTTTAGTCATCTTGCCCATGAGGCATGGTTCGCAAGCATCAATTGATTCATAATCAAGTGATTCGAAAATCCCATCAGTATGGAGTTTCTTCATGCGCTTTACACAAATATGACCTAAACGGCAGTGCCACAAATAAGTTGCACTATCATTATTAACTTTGCATCTTTTGGCTTCATTATTATGAATATGTGTATCACTACGATCGAGATCCAACAAACCATTTTATTGGGTGTATGACCATAGAAGGTTTTATTCATGTGAACAGAACAACAATTATTCTCTAATTTAAATGAATAACCGTGTTGCAACAAACATGATCAAATCATATTCATGCTCAACGCAAACACCAAATAACACTTATTTAGTTTCAACACTAATCCCGAAAGTATAGGGAGTGTGCGATGATGATCATATCAATCTTGGAACTACTTCCAACACACATCGTCACCTCACCTTTTACTAGTCTCTGTTTATTCTGCAACTCCCGTTTCGATTTACTACTCTTAGCAACTGAACCAGTATCAAATGCCGAGGGGTTGCTATAAACACTAGTAAAGCACACATCAATAACATGTATATCCAATATACCTTTGTTCACTTTGCCATCCTTCTTATCCACCAAATACTTGGGGTATTTCCGCTTCCAGTGACTAGTCCCTTTGCAATAGAAGCACTTAGTCTCAGGCTTAGGTACAGACTTGGGCTTCTTCACTTGAGTAGCAACTTGCTTGCCGTTCTTTTTGAAGTTCCCCTTCTATCCCTTTGCCCTTTTCTTGAAAGTAGTGGTCTCGTCAACCATCAACACTTGATATTTTTCTTGATTTCTACCTTCGTCGATTTCAGCATCACGAAGAGATCGGGAATTACTTTCGTCATCCCTTGCATACTATAGTTCATCACGAAGTTCTACTAACTTGGTGATGGTGACTAGAGAATTCTGTCAATCACTATTTTATCTGGAAGATTAACTCCCACTTGATTCAAGCGATTGTAGTACCCAGACAATCTGAGCACATGCTCACTTCTTGAGCTATTCTCCTCCATCTTTTAGCTATAGAACTTGTTGGAGACTTCATATTTCTCAACTCGGGTATTTGCTTGAAATATTAACTTCAACTCCTGGAACATCTCATATGGTCCATGACGTTCAAAACGTCTTTGAAGTCCCGATTCTAAGCCGTTAAGCATGGTGCACTAAACTATCAAGTAGTCATCATATTGAGCTAGCCAAACGTTCATAACGTCTGCATCTGCTCCTGCAATAGGTCTGTCACCTAGCGGTGCATCAAGGACATAATTCTTCTGTGCAGCAATGAGGATAATCCTCAGATCACGGATCCAATCCGCATCTTTGCTACTAACATCTTTCAACATAATTTTTCTCTAGGAACATATCAAAATAAACATAGGGAAGCAACAACGCGAGCTATTGATCTACAACATAATTCGCAAAATACTATCAGGACTAAGTTCATGATAAATTTAAGTTCAATTAATCATATTACTTAAGAACTCCCACTTAGATAGACATCCCTCTAATCCTCTAAGTGATCACGTGATCCATATCAACTAAACCATGTCCGATCATCACGTGAGATGGAGTAGTTTCAATGGTGAACATCACTATGTTGATCATATCTACTATATGATTCACACTCGACCTTTCGGTCTCCGTGTTCCGAGGCCATATCTGCATATGCTAGGCTCGTCAAGTTTAACCTGAGTATTCCGCGTGTGCAACTGTTTTGCACCCGTTGTATTTGAACGTAGAGCCTATCACACCCGATCATCACGTGGTGTCTCAGCACGAAGAACTTTCGCAACGGTGCATACTCAGGGAGAACACTTTTATCTTGAAATTTTAGTGAGAGATCATCTTATAATGCTACCGTCAATCAAAGCAAGATAAGATGCATAAAAGATAAACATCACATGCAATCAATATAAGTGATATGATATGGCCATCATCATCTTGTGCTTGTGATCTCCATCTCCGAAGCACCGTCATGATCACCATCGTCACCGGCGTGACACCTTGATCTCCATCGTAGCGTCGTTGTCGTCTCGCCAACTATTGCTTTTACGACTATCGCTACTGCTTAGTGATAAAGTAAAACAATTACATGGCGATTGCATTGCATACAATAAAGCGACAACCATATGGCTCCTGCCAGTTGCCGATAACTCAGTTACAAAACATGATCATCTCATACAATAAAAAATAGCATCATGTCTTGACCATATCACATCACAACATGCCCTGCAAAAACAAGTTAGACGTCCTCTACTTTGTTGTTGCATGTTTTACGTGGCTGCTACGGGATTAGCAAGAACCGTTCTTACCTACGCATCAAAACCACAACGATAGTTTGTCAAGTTGGTGCTGTTTTAACCTTCGCAAGGACCGGGCGTAGCCACACTCGGTTCAACTAAAGTGAGAGAGACAGACACCCGCCAGTCACCTTTAAGCAACGAGTGCTCGCAACGGTGAAACCAGTCTCGCGTAAGCGTACGCGTAATGTCGGTCCAGGCCGCTTCATCTCACAATACCGTTGAACCAAAGTATGACCTGCTGGTAAGCAGTATGACTTATATCGCCCGCCACAACTCACTTGTGTTCTACTCCTGCATAACATCAACGCATAAAACCAGGCTCTGATACCACTGTTGGGGAACGTAGTAATTTCAAAAAAATTCCTACGCACACGCAAGATCATGGTGATGCATAGCAACGAGAGGGGAGAGTGTTGTCCACGTACCCTCGTAGACCGATAGTGGAAGCGTTAACACAACGCGGTTGATGTAGTCGTACGTCTTCACGATCCGACCGATCAAGTACCGAACGTACGGCACCTCCGAGTTCAGCACACGTTCAGCTCGATGACGTCCCTCGAACTCCGATCCAGCCGAGTGTTGAGGGAGAGTTTCGTCAGCACGACGGCGTGGTGACGATGATGATGTTCTACCGACGCAGGGCTTCGCCTAAGCACCGCTACGATATTATCGAGGTGTAACATGGTGGAGGGGGGCACCGCACACGGCGAAAAGATCGTAGATCAATTGTGTGTATAGAGGTGCCCCCTGCCGTCGTATATAAAGGAGCAAGGGGGAGGCCGCTGGCCAAGGAGGAGAGGCGCGCCTAGGAGGAGTCCTACTCCTACCGGTAGTAGGACTCCCCCCTCTTTTCCATGTTGGACTAGGAGAGAGGGGGAAGAGGTGGAGGGGAGGAAGGAAGGGGGGCGCCGCCCCCCTCTCCTTGTCCTATTCGGACTGGGGGGGAAGGGGCGCGCGGCCCTGGCCTGGCCTCCTCTCCTCTCTTCCACCTAGGACCACTAAGGCCCATTAAGTTACCGGGGGGTTCCGGTAACCTCCCGGTACTCCGGAAAAATCCCGATTTCACCCGGAACACTTCCGATGTCCAAACATAGGCTTCCAATATATCAATCTTTATGTCTCGACCATTTCGAGACTCCTCGTCATGTCCGTGATCACATCCGGGACTCCGAATAACCTTTCTGGTCAATAACCAATAGCGGAACCTGGATGCTCATATTGGTTCCCACATATTCTACGAAGATCTTTATCGGTCAGACCGCATAACAACATACGTTGTTCCCTTTGTCATCGGTATGTTACTTGCCCGAGATTCGATCGTCGGTATCTCGATACCTAGTTCAATCTCGTTACCGGCAAGTCTCTTTACTCGTTCCGTAATACATCATCCCGCAACTAACTCATTAGTCACAATGCTTGCAAGGCTTATAGTGATGTGTATTACTGAGTGGGCCCAGAGATACCTCTCCGACAATCGGAGTGACAAATCCTAATCTCGAAATACGCCAACCCAACAAGTACCTTTGGAGACACCTGTAGAGCACCTTTATAATCACCCAGTTACGTTGTGACATTTGGTAGCACACAAAGTGTTCCTCTGGTAAACGGGAGTTGCATAATCTCATAGTCATAGGAACATGTATAAGTCATGAAGAAAGCAATAGCAACATACTAAACGATCGAGTGCTAAGCTAACGGAATGGGTCAAGTCAATCACATCATTCTCCTAATGATGTGATCCCGTTAATCAATTGACAACTCATGTCTATGGCTAGGAAACATAACCATCTTTGACCAACGAGCTACTCAAGTAGAGGCATACTAGTGACACTCTGTTTGTCTATGTATTCACACATGTATCATGTTTCCGGTTAATACAATTCTAGCATGAATAATAAACATTTATCATGATATAAGGAAATAAATAATAACTTTATTATTGCCTCTAGGGCATATTTCCTTCAGGTATGCCAGGTCGCGATGCCGTAGTCAAGGCCAGGGGTGAGGGCTGGAGAGCCAGTAAGAGCTCCTGAGTCGCGATGCTCAGGAGGCCCCCTTTTAACGCGCTAGCGAATTGCATGATGAAGGGATGTACCCGTGGCGGGTGGCAATCGAGCATGTGTTAATCATGGGCAGATTAAGCATGGAAGGCAAATCAGCTTAGGTAAATGCAGAAAGATACATGTCACTGGGTCGGGCCCAAGTGGCTTGGGGATGATGCAGCCCGAGGGGCGCCCCTAGCAAGGTAAGCTAAAGACATAAGAAAAGGATACACGCCACAGGGACGGACCCACGCGGCCTGGGAATAATGCAGCCCGAGGGGCGCTCCCAGCTAAACGAACTTGGAAAATGTCACCTGGTTCTGTTGATGAAGGAGAGTTGGGGCAGCTGAAGGTACGCGGCGAAGGAATGGCTCCTCACGAGCCACCGGGGCCCTGAGCCTCGGGAGGCTCTGGGGGCTCAGGTCGTTCCCTGAGGACCGTCTCCATCTCTGCCAGGACGGCGTGGTGCCTGGCCTCCTGAGCCACCAGGACACGCCGCATGTTGCGCTGATAGGCTGATGACACGCTCGGCAAGCCGAAGGGCATGCGAAGGTAGCTGTGTGGTGGACCCTCGCAACGGCCCACGCGCGAAGGCCAGAAAAGCTCCTGAGACGCGGCCCTATTGAGCCCTGGGACGTCGATGCAGACGCGCAGCCCGGCATCCTCGCCTGGATGGGGAGCTGCGCCTCGTGAGCGGCTGTCGCCGCGCATGGCCCTTGCGTCTTGCAGTTCCTGAGTGGTCTTGGCGATGAACTCCTGAGTGGTGGGCGCTCCTCGCCCTGTGTTCTCCTGAGGGAAGCGTGCCGCGAAGCACGCCTCCAAGTGGTGCCCAAGCGCCTCCCTTGTGATGTTGGCAAGGTCTGAGTCCCTCCAGAAGAGAGCCCCCGAGCCCTGCCCGAGGAGGGCGCCGGGCGCGCTTTCCTATGCGATGGAGGGAGGTGCTCCTGGAGCGGGCGCTGATCCTGACGAGGCTCCAGCTGTGTCGCCACCCTCCTGAGGTCCGGCACGGTGTAGCTTCTTCTTCTTCTTGGGGTGGGCCTCGGGAGGGCCCTCACTTTTGCTGTTGGGGTCGTTGATTGCTGCAGCTTGGAAGGCGCGCTCGAGAGAGCACACCGCATCCCTCTCTTCGCATGGGACCATGATGATTCCGCCGCTTCCCGACATCTTGAGGACGTTGTAGCCGTGGTGGGTCACCGCCATGAACTTGGCAAGGGCCGAATACCCGAGGATGGCGTTGTATGGCAGGCGGATGTGCGCGACGTCGAAGTCGATGAGCTCGGTGCGGTAGTTCTTGCGTTCCCCGAAGGTGACAGGGAGGCGGACCTGCCCTATCGGCGTGGTAGAACCATCGGTCACTCCTGAGAAAGGCTTGGTAGGCTGAAGCTGGTCATAGGGCACTTGAAGGTTGTCGAACATGTCGACGAACAGGACGTTGAGCCCTGCGCCACCATCGATGAGGGTCTTGGTGACTTGTACATTGCTGATCACTGGTGAGCAAAGCATCGGGAGGGCGCCAGCGGTGGCTGCGCACTTGAGCTGGTCTGCCGAGTTGAAGGTGATGGCGCACCGGGACCACCTGAGCGGGCGCGTGGCCTCGAGCTTGGGGAGGACTGCATTCACTTCACGAGCAAACTGTTTGAAGATGCGCTGCGAGGCTGGGGCCAGGGCTCCGCCCAAGATGCAGGCGATAGCACGTGGCTCCTGGAAGCCCCCAGCCCCCTCGTCCTCATGGTGGTCGTCGTTCCTTCTTGGCGGTGGCGGCAGTGGGGGAAGACTGGCGTTGCCCTGAGGACGTTCCTCGCGAGGCTGGTCTCTCCAGGCGCCCTCGCGAGGATGATACTAACATCGGTCCTCACGAGGCCGGTCGCGCCACTCCTGGCATGAGCTACGGTCGTCCCAGCGTCCGCTGCCACGTCCTCCTCCTCGGCCGTAGCCCCGGTCGCTGCGCTCGGGGTGTCGACCGAAGCGTCCTTCGCGAATGGCTATGAGCTCTTGACAGTCGCTGGTGTTGTGGGTGTTCAGGTTGTGGAAGGCATAGAACGGTCAGCTGTTCTTGGATGACTCGGGCTAGTCCCTGCCTCGCTTGGTGTCCGGCTCCACTGCGAGCCCTGCTGCTTCCTTGCGCTTCACGTCCTTGGCCTTGGCCTTCTTCTCCTCTGCACCCGCGGCTGGCAGCTCGAGGAGGGAAAGGCACCCCTCCTCAGCTCTTGCGCACTTGGTTGCCAGGTTGAACAGTTCCTGAGATGTGCACAGCTCCTAGTGGATAGCGAGCTCTTCCTTTATCTTGACGTCGCGGACGCCGTTGGAGAACGCAGAGATGATGACCTCATCCGTCACCTTGGGGATCTTGAGGCGGGTGTTGTTGAAGCGTTGGATGTACTTCTGGAGGGTCTCTCCTGGTTGTTTCTTGATGCGGCGCAGGTCACCCGCGGCCGGCGGGCGGTCGCGAGTGCCCTGGAAGTTGGCGACGAAGCGGTAGCGCATCTCGTCCCAGGAGGAGATCGAGCCATGCAGTAAGTTCAGGAGCCAGGAGCGGGCACCATCCTTGAGAGCCATAGGGAACCAGTTAACCATGAATTTCTCGTCGCCGTTGGCCGCTTCGATGCTCAGCTCGTAGAGCTGCAGGAACTCCAAGGGGTCGAGGGTGCCGTCGTAGCGAGGAGGCAGATCCGGCTTGAACTTGCCCGGCCAGGCGACGCTACGCAGCTCGGGGGTGAAGGCGCGGCAGCCCGCCGTGGTTGCCGGGGGCCGTCTCGGAGGTGGAGCTTGGCCTTGACGAGGCCCGCGTGCCGCCAGAGCGGGTGGCGCGCGGTCTTGGCGAGGTGGCGCGGGGAGCGCAGGTGCACCTTCTCGCGGCCGAGGAATTTCTTGGCAGCTTCTTTCTTCGCACGCGGGCACCGGGCGTGGTGGATCGCGCCGTGGGGCCACGCCGCCTTGGCGCCAAGGCACCGTCTTGGGGCAGAGGTGGTGGAGGCGCTCCATGAGCCTCGTCGCCCGTGGCTGGCGGAGGGCGAGGCAGAGAAAGGGACGGCGCCGGGGAGCCCCCTGCGGCGCGGACAAGCTCGGCGATGCGGTCGAGCCAATCCTCGTAGAGGTCGTCGACCGGGCGGTAGCGCAGGAGTTCGTTCGCCATGAGGAGCACGGCCTGCGCGTCCATGGGAGCGCGACGTGCGTGGGACGAGGAACCGGCCGGGGTCAGCGATGGAGTGGCAGTGCGGCCGTCCTGCCGCACCGATGGGTGCAGCGAGGACACTTGCTATTCGTTCCCCGCCGGGCCGGTGGCGGCGTTGGCGGCTGGAGACGAAGAACGACGAGGTGGCCCGCCGACGGGAGCCGTCTGAGCAACGCGGGCGGTGAGGGCAGCCCGGCGCTCAGCTCGAGCGCGGCGTGCGTCCGCCATGGAGACGATGGAGCGACGGAGCGACAGAGCGCCGATCGACGGAAGGGAAGCTACGACGCACCCCTACCTGGCACGCCAAATGTCGGATGTGGGGTTCTGGCAAAACCCTTAGGTTCGAACTCTAGGGTGCGTGCAAAGTTCTTTCCCTCCTACCGATCTACGCCCTAGCTCGCTAAGATCTCGCGGATGAACTCGACGAACTCGTAACACAAAAAGACACGAGATGTATACTGGTTCGGGCCACCGTTGTGGTGAATACCCTACTCCAGTGTGGTGGTGGTGGATTGCCTCTTGGGCTGATGAAGAACAGTACAAGGGGAAGAACAGCCTCCTGGGGTTGAGGTGTTCTTGTGCTTGTCCAACTTGTGAGGGTGAGGGCTCGATGCTTTATCAGATGCCCCCTACTGTGGTGGCTAGCTCTACTTTTATAGGCCCTAGTCCTCTCCCCAAATATTGAGCGGGAAGGGAGCCAACAACGGCGGCCAATTTGAAAGGGGAGAACTAGTACAAGCTATCCTGACAAAAGTGGTCTTCGCCTACAAAAGGCTCTGGCGGTGACGCCGTCTTGGGCTCCATGGTGACCTCTGTCTTGTCATCCTGCTGGTCTTGGTCTCGTTGCACTAATATGGAAACCTTTGCCTGATGCCTCCGTATTCCGCACCTGCGCTTGCTTCCTTAGCACCAAAGAGGAAACAAGGACGCTGCACGCGCTGGCGCCCGCCTGGTGTCGATCGTCATGGCTCACATCACGAGAGCCTCGCGAGGTTTGCCCCGCCTTGATATCTCCACTCCTCGCGAGGCAGCCTGGTGAGGCCGCTTCTGAGGAGGTCCTGCATCGTCCGCCTCGCGAGGCTTGGCCCCTCGCGAGGGTCTTGAATGCCTTGTTGGTGAACATGGGCCGTACAGGCCTGCAAACGCAGCCACGCCGTGGGCCGCAGGCAGGCATGTCTGGGGAGCCCCGTTCCCAGAACGCCGACAGTTGTATGCGTCTTCCTTCTTCTTTTGCCCTTGTGTATTTCAGGCGTAGCCGCATGTGGCTTTTTTAATTATCTTCCTAATTATGTAAGACAATTATTATCCACTCTCTCCGTCCTTATATATATATTCATCAGTCTTGCTATAAGTCGCAGTAGATGCTATATAGGTCCGTCGGATGTTACATCAAGATCCATGCAAAATTTTCTTTTCAGATTTTCTTTTTTCTCTCTTAAATCTCAGTCGAGGGAGACATTGACACGCCATTAAACAGAGGCTCGGGCGCCATTAATGGAGACCTTGGGAGAGAGGTGGACGGCAGATGGAGGTCAAAGGGCTCTCCTCCCGATAAGCACGCGCAGGGGTCTGATCGCACGCCTCCCGTACTCAAATAGCTACCCTGCACGACGCCTCCTAGCTAATAAAAAAAGGGGACGTGTGGCGGCATGTAAATGGTAAATAGAACGCCCACGATTTCAATAATACTTGTGTTTCCGATTGTAACGTGACAACACTTGTTCCAAAATGACTTTGTTGATTGTTAATGTGTGTGCCTTCGCAAATCGGACAGCAAAATTACCACAGCATGTTAGTGCCATGTCATGACACCAAGCCAAGTTTCATGATTTTCATGCGTGTTTTGGATTTACAGGAATTAAGAAACCAAGTTTCTCAATGTTTCCAGCCGAGCCATGACGCCCATATGTTTGAATTTCATTCCCATTTATGGCATGGGACCTAGAAATTTACCCGAGGACACACATGTGATTTTTCAACCAGCTTTGGTGCACTGGAGCATGTGCTTGTATTTAAAATTTGAATTATGCACACAAAGGTGACAAGTTCCCTCTCAGAACCACGAGCCTTCTTGAGAGAAGCTCCGGTTTGCAAGAAACTTATACCAAAACTTGTTCCTATTCTGCAATTTTTTTACCACATCATGGTAGTACCATGACATGACACGATGCCAAGTTTCATGATTTTCAGGCGTGTTTTGGATTTACAAGAATTTTAAAACCAAGCTTCTCAATGTTCTCGGCCGAACCACGATGCCCAGATGTTTGAATTTCATTCCCATTTCTTGCATGGGACCTAGAAGTTCACCCGAGGACACACATGTGATTTTCAATCAACTTTGGTGCACGGGAGCATGTGCTTGTAGTTCAAATTTGAATTATGCACATTAAATGACCAGAAACTCAATTAATGTATAAAAAAGGCCAAACGAACCCGGAATAATTCCAAGATTTAACAGGGCACTCATACAGTTCTATGTTGCCTCTGTAAACAAAATCTGGGGGAGGCAGCGTATATTGTTTCGCACACAAAGGTATAAAGAAATAAAGAAATTAGCATACCTATTTATTCCACTAGTTGTGTATCACTACTCAGTTTTGCCATTAGAAGTTACAACTACTCAAAAAATGCCATCGATCGTGAGATGCCTGCTCAAAAATGCAATTAGATATCTAAAAAATGCCATCGTTAAGTTAGATGTTTGCTCAGAAATGCCATTAGACATTGTTATTTTCACGTCAAACCCGTTGACCATGTTACATGACAAAAATAAGCCGATTCTCACAATGATAAGTTAATGGTGTCCATCACAACACACCCCTCAAATAAAACTAAGCACCCTGGAATTCTTTGACAAAACTAAGCACCCTGAAATTCTTTGACAACTAAACTGCTGGCTATATGATGTTGGCCATATATATTGTACGTATATAATGTCAAGAAACGAGTGGTAGTACTATACCAACTAAAAGATGAAATGTACGAAATATAACGAGAAGAAACATAACATAGTTCTCTTGGGGGCTCATCACAACACACCCCTCAAATTAAACTAAGCACACCAAAAATTAAACTAAGCAACTAATCCGGTAGACACTGCATTAGCACCACCATGAGCAACGACATTGCCACCTTACTCGAAGTCCTCATCCACGTCCTCGACTTCATCCTTGTCCCTCTTCCTCTTGGGCGATACTTCTTTGCTTGAACTGCACACTTGGCTCTTGCTCTTCATCCAACCCTTGTAGATATTGAAACAAAGGTAGCCATCCATTGCAGCGTAGTGGATGTGGTCTATATCTAGTACAGTCCACTGCCATGCACGATGAAACGTGTGCGGAGGTTTCTTCAGTTCACCGTACGAAGGATGAACCATGGCTCCTGCCAGGGTCAGCATTGAAGGCTGATTAAGGGAGGGCACCAGCCCTTCCTTCTGGAGGTTGAAGGGGTCGCCTACAACGAGGCCTATCCGACCCAGGATTTCCTTGTCATTCCTAAAGTCTACAGTAACGAATTTGACTCGGTCGCCCTTGAGGAACTTCTTAAATTCCTCGCACTCAATGTCGGCATTGCATATGTGGTAGACCAAGCATAAGTCATGCACGCAAACCTGGATCACGGCGGGCTTCTTCTTCTCTGCCTCCTTTAGTTTCTTCTTGCTTCCCAGGACTATGGTGTACTCAACATCTAGCCCAGCGACCCACTCATCATTTGAGTTTTCGAACATGCGTTTGAAGCGAGCAAGGCATTCTTTCACCGTTACGAAAGAACGGGTGTAGATGACGTCGAACTCATCGCCGGTGATGGTTCTAACCTTGTACTCACCGCCAATCCTGGAGATTTGGGACGCCATGGACTTGGGAGGAGGGTTAGGATTAGTGGAACTGCCGTAATGTGAAAGGATGGGACGACTAGGAGCGGTTTATCGATTGTAAAAATGTCGAGTGGGGGCGCGTGCGAATGGTGGGGTAGTGGCTTGCCTGGTGGATAAATGGATTCATGCACAGTACTATGGGGCCCAATTAGATGTCATGTATACTCGACGCCCAATTAAATGGCTTTCGATGTCATGTCAAGCGTCGGGAAAATTGCAGGTGATACGAAGCTTTCCATTCTCCCATGATACGGGCTTCCGAGAGCCCCTGGATCTGAGACCGAACGGTTGCATGGCGTGATTCTAGACCTATGGGTGAATATCCTATCCTGGAGGGTTATTCTGCAAATTTTCATCAACTTAGCATGCGTCCGTTCGATCTCAGATCCAAGGGCTGCCAGCAGCCCGTATCATGGTCGCGCCTACTATCGGTGTCAAAACCGGCAGATCCCGGGTAGGGGGTCCCGAACTGTGTGTCTAGGATCGATGGTAACAGGAGACGGGGGACACGATGTTTACCCAGGTTCGGGCCCTCTCTATGGAGGTAATACCCTACTTCCTGCTTGATTGATCTTGATGAATATGAGTGTTACAATAGTCGATCTACCACGAGATCGTAATGGCTAAACCCTAGAAGTACAGCCTATGAGTATATGGTAATGAATCTGTCCTATCCGGACTATGCTCTCCGGTTTATATAGACACCGGAGAGATCTAGGGTTACACGAGGTCGGCTACATAAGAGGGAATCTCCATAATCGGTCGCCTAGCTTGCCTTCCACGCCAAGTAGAGTCCAATGCGGACATGGGTATAGTCTTCGGTCTCCGTGTCTTCACAGCCCATCAGTCCGGCCCATGGATAACAGGCCGGACGCCCGAGGACCCCTTAGTCCAGGACTCCCTAAGTAGCCCCTGAACCTGGCTTCAATGACGAGGAGTCCGGTGCGCAGATTGTCTTCGGCATTGCAAGGCGGGTTCCCCTTTTTCCGAACTCCCAGATGGTCTTCGGACGTGATGATTGTGTCCAGATCTGTTACACACCATGCATAATCGTAGAGAGAATATACATATTTTTACACGAACCTGCCGACAGTTTTTTTATGACGATACGTCTGTCCGTTTATAACTTCGAACCGTTGTCCCACGTTTCAAGACATGGTTGCTATTGGCACATCTTGTCGAAGCGGAGATCGTGTCCCCTCATTGCGGGATCCTCATCAATGCGGGCATGGGTAACCCAACTGTGCTGTTTATATAGCCCTTGGGAATAGGCAAATCTCAAGGCGAGTGAGGAGGCATTTTTAATATTGGCTGCCTTTATAAGGAGATAAGGATTCCCCCTTCCTCTTCACGCTTTCTCTCTGTCTCCGCCTTCCTGATCTCGAGCTCCAGCGCCCAAGTTCCAATCTCCCTTCCACTCAAGCAACCATGTCCGGATCCGGCGGTCAGGGCAAGTGGATGGTTTCCTCCATCACGGAGGAGGAAATTACTGAGCTCCGGGCGGCCGGATATTTGGTGAAGGGAATCGCCCACCGCTTACTGGCCGAGGGTCAAATCGTTCCCACGCCGGAGCCCAACGAGAGGGTAGTATTTCTCCCTCATTTCTTCCACGGGATGGGGTTCCCAATCCACCCCTTTGTCCGCGGGCTGATGTATTATTACGGGGTGGATTTCCATGATCTGTCCCCAAATTCTTTCCTCAACATCTCGGCGTTCATCGTCGTGTGCGAGGCCTTCCTCCGCATCCACCCCCACTTCGGGCTGTGGCTCAAAGTCTTCAACGTGAAGCCGAAGGTGGTAGACGGCCAGCACGCGGAGTCCGGAGGAGCCATTGTGAGCAAGCTGCCCAACGTCTCCTGGCCGAAAGGTATTTTTGTGGAGACAGTGAAGGAGTGGCAGAGACAATGGTTCTAAATCACCGAACCCCGCGGCACCACCTGGGCCGCGGCTGCCGAATTCCGCTCTGGTGCTCCTATGCGGCTCACTTCTTGGGTTGAGAAGAGTCCCGATTGGGGTTCGTCCAACGAGGTAACAGCGCTGCATTCACGCGTTCAAAGCATGATAACCAAGAACGTCAAGCTCGTAGATGTAATCCAGGTGATGTTAGTTCGCCGAATTCTCCCGTGCCAACACCGAAGTGTCCCTTTGTGGGACTTCAATCCGAAGAAGCACCGTACCTTGGTGAGGCTCTTCGAGACTACTCACGAGGACGCGTGGAAGTTGCTCTTTAAGGGCAACGAAAAACCGCCGACCGCAGACTCAGATCGTGGACACGACACTAGTCATCTTGCCAGCAAGGTATGTCTCTTTTAATGCATTACCTGCCTGTTTGTCGCTAGGCGACGCCTGAGCTTTTATTATTGCTCTTTCAGGACTGGACGGAGAGGGCGAAGTGGGTCCAGTGTCCGGCTCCGTTGCCCGAAGAACCAGTCATCCCGTGCCTAGCGAACATGCTGGTGCCGGCGCTGTATAAGGCGCCGGAGAAGAAGGCCAAGAAAAAGGCCAAAGAGAAGGCCAAGGGGATCAAGAGTAACCCCCGTTGTAAGGGTGCTTCGGACGCGTCGTCCGAAGACGACGAGACCCATTCCTCCGCCCCTGAGGACGATGACGAGGAAGAGGAGGGGGAAGGAAACGATCCTCCCCCTGAAGAGAGGAAGAAGAAGAAGAGGGCGGCTTCGGCGCATCTAGAGGCGGAAGCGCCCAAGAAGTGGAAGGGCGTCCCAGCGGCCAATCCCACATGGGACGACGATAGCAGTCCGGAACAACGTCCCCGCACTAAGCCTCAGGCCGCCTCGTGAGTGACATGGCTTATTGATGCGCATATCAGCTCTTTCCTCTTTATTGTTTTAACGTAGTTAACTACACTATTGCAGTCCGGCCCGTGATATTATCCAGCAATCCTCCTCTGGAGGTTCGTTGGCTTCATCGGAGATGGTGAGCAGGTCGCCACCGCCTGCTTACTCCCCCGAGGCCGGGGACGACACCGAAGTGCTGTCTCGAAGTACCGCTCCGAAGGGAGGAGCCCAGGACGTTGTTCGGGAGGCGCCACGAGGCGAGACCTCCACTACCGGACACGTGGGGGATCCAATCCCCATGGAGACTGGCTAAGAGGGCCGTATCCAGATCGGCCCTCAGCCGAATACGGTTCCGGAGCCCCCTATGGCTCCGAAGTCGGGCGAGCAGCTCCCTTTGAAGGGGGTGTGCCGCCTCCACCGGTGGCTCCTATCCATCCAGGAGCGTCAGATGATCAGATGGGGGCGCTGTGAAGCGCCTCCGTCATGGACAAGCACCATGTCCTTATGGGCATGATGATCGAGAAGGTTCAGTCTGCCAAGAGTGGACTGAACGAAGCCTGCAGCATCCTGTTGACAGGTTTCGAGGTAAGTGACATAGAAAGAGAAAAACCTCATGTGGTCAGTGGCCCCTGAGACACTGTCCGGTGCTCGGTAAGAGGAACCGGATAGAGGATCAATCCTCTAGTGTAGGAGACTAACATGATATGTGTGCATGAGCAGGCGTCGTTGTTGGCCGCAACCTCGTATGCTGCCGAAGTCTCTGGATTAAAGTAGAGGCTGGAGCGGACCGAGAACGAGCTCGGCGAGGTTACAATGCGGCTTCAGGAGAAGCAAGGTAGGTAACGTCTTGTTGTGTGTTCGGAAAGAACAAGCGTTGCATACTGACTGTAATGTCGAAATATGTGCAGGAGCTGCAACCGAGGTGGAGGCCCTGAAAAAGGCTCTGGCCGAAGCCGAGGGGAAGGCCGTCGAGCAGCAAGCCGCTCGAAAAAAGCTCGAGGCTCGAGTCAAGGAGGTCCAACAGGAGCTCCAAGACGCGGTGAAAAAATGTGAGATCTTGGAGAATGATGCATCGACTCAAAAGGCCGAACTCTCCAAGGCTCGTCAGAGCATGGAGACCGCACGGAATGAGGCCCGGGCCGCCCTCCAGGAGATCCAGGAGGCTAGAAAGATCACGGCGGGTAAGGCTTTTAAGATGCAAAACAAGTATGCGGAGAAGCAATACCTTTTACTAACCCGGGTTCGGAGTTCCCCAGGGGCTTTTGCGGATTTACCATGTAGCGTATCAGACGCTGCAGAGTTCTACCAAGACGAAGGAGGAGGTTCGATGGAGAAGTTATTCTGGACACAGTATGCGACGCCAGAGCATCCCGTGTCCTTCACCGATCAGCTAAAGCAGCTGGTGGAGCTACACAGGGTGGCCGAACTAGCCGTGAAGGATTTAACAATCTGGCTATGGCCAGCCGAAGCTATGCCCGGCAGCTACTTCGGACTTGTGAGGCGGCTAGTGGAAGCCTGTCCGCGGCTGGACGTCGTCAAGCGCTCTGCATGTATTGAAGGAGCCCGTATGGCCTTCGCTCACTGCAAGATGTGGAGGGCGAAGATGAACGCTGTTGAAGTGGCCAGCGGGCCGCCAGAGGGCAAGGAGTACCGCACACCCGAGAAATATTTTGCAGATGTCATAGAAGGGTCTCGACTTGTGGCAGCTCAATGTTCGCAGGACGTTATTTTTGAATGAATACATTCGTGTTGTCCTTTGCCTTGTATTATAAAGACAAAGCTTTGTTTTGTAATGTAATTTTGTTATGCTTTAAATTGTTTCCTCCTGTGCGGCCGTGTTATAAGCAATCTGAGGGTTGGCCAGTCGTCGGCTTCTGCCCTCACGTAGTTAGTACGGAGGTGTTCGGGATGGGATCTAAAAAATCTTGATCCAATTATATGGTCCTTGAAGGAGTTGTTTAGCGCAACGAACAAGGCAATCATACTATACGGCTTAAACGCCCTCACTTAGCCATAGTAGTTTTATAATTAAGCAAGTGCGTAGCCCCTGGTCCAAGCCAGGGTGCTGTCAGCATCTGATCGGGAAGTGTCGATCCTTCGCGTGACACGGAAAAAATCTCCAACGATTTTGTAACCCTCGAACAGCTGACCGGCTCTCGCTGTATCATGACAGTCAGTTTTCGGCTTTCTCTACTGAGGTGCTCATCCGGTCAAGTCCAGGGCACAATCGCAGTAGTTCTCCCTTTACTACCCTAGCCGATAGAGCGGAACGTAGGGTAGCAAGCACAGGAGCCGGGCAACCCAACTATTGACCAAAGACATGATTCGGAGCCAATGCATATAATGCTAAATTCGGGGTGCCGAACTTCTATACAAGAAGTGTTCGGACTTTGTTGCCGTGTTATGGGGCGATAAGCAGCCCCTGGCGAATATGAAACGTACAAAAGGGTACCGATGTACCTGATAAGCAGATCAAAATAAAATGAGGTAAGAAGCGAAAACCATAGAAACTGGGCCGCAGATCATTTTTATTATAAATGAATGGATATGTCAAGGCGTATCTTATACAAATAGTGCGATAAGCACCCAGACTATTTAACATGCCGGGATCAAGAAGGAGCAGCGTGCGGGTCCTGGGAAGTAAGTAAAAATACCGTGAAGAAGAACGTATGGAGTTTACCCTAAGCACCTATGCTGCATGCCCCCTTTGTATGCCGATCCTTTGAAGGGGCTGGTGATCAGGCTCGCGGGAAGAGGAACCTGAAACAGAAAGGAAAAGGTGTGTCCGGGGTCGGTCTAGGCGAACTGTAGACCCCGGGTTAGCTTGTGCCTCCGTCGATGTCCATGGAATTTTGAGTGCGTAATTATGTATGCGTGGTACGAATGCCGCTACTTCATCAGGACTGGGACGGAGGCCAAATTGCTAGTCGAGCTCTTGACGAGCCTTGCTGTCCTGCTGCGGTGTAGTTCGGAACTTCTTGATGGTGACCAGGGGCTCGGCAGCCGCACTATGGTGCTTCTTGAGAAGGCCACTCTGTACCTCTACTGCTAGGGCGGCGGTGTGCTCCTCTGTTCGGAGGGAGCATTCCGTGTTGCCATTGACTGTTATGACGCCGCGTGGGCTGGGCATCTTGAGCTTGAGATAAGCGTAGTGTGGCACTGCGTTGAATCTAGCAAACGTTGTTCGTCTGAGCAGTGCATGGTAGCCACTGCGGAATGGAACGATGTCAAAGATTAACTCCTCGCTTCAGAAATTGTCCGGAGAACCGAAGACCACTTCCAGCGTGATTGAGCCCGTACAGCGGGCCTCGACGCCTGGTATGACTCCTTTGAAGTTAGTCTTTGTTGGTTTGATTCGTGAGGGGTCAATGCCCATCTTCTGCGCCGTGTCTTGATAGAGCAGGTTGAGGCTGCTACCACCGTCCATCAGGACTCATGTTAGGTGAAATCCGTTGATGATTGGGTCAAGGACCAGTGCGGCCGAACCTCCATGATGGATACTGGTTGGGTGGTCTCGACGATCAAAGGTGATCAGAAATGACGACCATGGATTGAATTTGGGGGCGACTGGCTCTACCACATAGACGTCCCTAAGTGCACGCTTACGCTCCCTTTTGGGGATATGTGTAGCGTATATCATGCTCACCGTTTTGACTTGAGGGGGAAATTTCTTCTGCCCTCCAGTGTTCGGCTGCCGGGGCTCTTCGTCCTCATCCTCACTTTGTGATCCCTTTTCTTTGTTTTCAGCATTTAACTTGCCAGCCTGCTTGAAGACCCAACAATCCCTGTTGGTATGATTGGCTTGCTTATCCGGGGTGCCGTGTATTTGGCACGGACGGTCGAGTATGCGGTCTAGACGGGAAGGTCCTTCATTGTTTCTTTTGTAGGGCTTCTTCCGTTGGCCGGACTTGGAGCCACTGAATCCGGCGTTGACTGTGGTGTCATCGGTGTTGTTATCATTGCTTCGGCGTTTGTGCCTATTGCGCTGGAGCTTGCCAGTGCTATTCTTAGCCTCAGAGGGGCCTGTCTCGCTGGCTGTGTTGTTACTATGGGCCAGCCAACTGTCCTCTCCCGCGCAAAAGCAGGTCATGAGTGCCGTGAGGGCTGCCATGGACTTCGGCTTTTCTTGGCCGAGGTGGCGTGGTAGCCATTCATCACGGATGCTGTGTTTGAAGGCTGCTAAGGCCTCGGCGTTCGGACAGTCAACGATCTGGTTCTTTTTGGTCAGGGACCTAGTCCAGAATTTTCTGGCTGATTCTCCAGGTTGTTGAACTATGTGGCTTAAGTCATCGGTGTCTGGTGGCCGGACATAAGTTCCTTGGAAGTTGTCTAGGAAAGCTTCTTCCAAGTCCTCCCAGCTGCAGATAGAATTTTCCGGCAAGCTGTTAAGCCAGTGCCGAGCTGGCCCTTTGAGCTTGAGTGGGAGGTATTTAATGGCGTGGAGATCATCTCCTCGAGCCATGTGGATGTGGAGCATGAAATCCTCGATCCACACTGCGGGATCGGTTGTGCCGTCGTATGATTCGATATTGATGGGCTTGAATCCCTCGGGGAATTCGTGATCCAGTACCTCATCTGTGAAGTAGAGAGGGTGTGCGGCACCCCTGTATCGTGCCGTGTCGCGGCGTAGCTCTGATGGAGTCCGTCTGCGGCATTCGGACCGGGCGTGGTTAGGTTTGTCACGTCCGAATAGGTAGCCGTCTTCGTGCCTCGAGGCACGTTCTCGTGATCCGTAGATCAATCTTGTATGTCCTGCTCTACTGTCCAGGGTCTTCAGGAGGTCATACGTGTGACCCCGAATTCTTCCGTGTTTATTTTTGCGGGGCGGTTGGGCAGGCTGCTGTTCGGCCTGAGTTGCCGATTTACCCCAACCGTGTGGTGGCCGGTCGGCCGCCCTGTATCGACCACGTGGTGGTCGTTCCACATTACCCGAGGGAGATGTGTGCTCCGGTGCCTCCTCATCGAATTGAGGTAGCAGTCTGCGTTTTGGGTAGCTCTTGGTTGGGCGCTTGAGGCCGTATTCTTCCGCTGTCAGGACGTCAGTCCATCTATCGACGAGCAGATCTTGTTCAGCTTGAAGCTGTTGCTGCTTCTTTTTCAGGCTCCTTGCAGTGGCTATGAGTTGAAGCTTAAAGCGCTCCTACTCCAGAGGGTCCTCAGGCACGATGAAATCTTCGTTGCCGAGGCTTGTCTCCTCTTCGGAGGGTGGACGGTAACTATAGTCCCCCGAGTCATCTTCTATGGCCTGCTCATCAGGGTTGTTTTGCCTGTCGTCATGTTCCTCCTGTTTGGATGCAGCTCCGACAGGGTCTTCGTTGTTTCCGGTGTCGCCCGGAGTACTATTTTCTCCGGTACCAGTAGTGCTGTCCTTTGAGTGGCGAGGCTTAGAACGGCGTTTGGGGCGCCGACGCTTGGACTGCGTCTCAGAAGTTTTATTCTTATCTGGCTCTTCTTTATCGTCGCCAGATCCCTTGGGTGTATCAACCATGTACACATCGTATGAAGAGGTGGCCGTCCAACGTCCAGTGAATGGCGGGTCTTGGCCTTGCTCCCTGTCGGCATCGTCGTCCATACCGTCGATGTCTTCGGAGCCATAGTCAAGCACATCGGTTAACTCATCGACGGTGGCTATGAAGTGGGAGGTGGGTGGGATGCAAAATTCCTCATCGTCTGTCTCTAGCTCGAACCGGACATAGTTCGGTTGTGAGTCCTCCACCAAGGATAAATTCTTCAAAGAGTTTAGTACGTCACCCAAAGGCGAATGCTGGAAGATGTCTACGGCGCTAAATTTGAAAATCGATAACCGATCCAGCTCGGTGTCCGCAGGTGTATCTGGTTCGGAACGTATGGCCGGATACGAGTCCGGAGTTCCATTGTCGCAAGCATTGCAGGGTATCGAGTTCGTGTGTGGCTCCAATGCCGTAGGCTTCGTGGCTTTGAAAGGCACGATCTGCTTTGGTTCTGAAGCCGTTGCAGCAACAGGATCCGTCTTCTGGACGTAGTCCGATAACAGATTTAAGTCATGTTCCTCGGTGCACGGGGAAGCAACTGCCGCGGTCTCGCATCCATTGAAGATCAAGTCTTCACGGATATCCGCGACGTAGTTCAAGCTTCCAAACCTGACCTGGTGGCCAGGGGCGTAGCTATCGATCTGCTCTAGACGGCCAAGCAAGTTGGCCCGCAGTACGAAGCCGCCGAACACAAAGATTTGTCCGGGGAGAAAGATTTCTCCCTGGACGGCGTCATTACTAACGATCGAAGGGGCCATGAAATCCTTTCGTCGACGGCACAGTGGAACTCTCAATGAAAGCACCGATGTCGGTGTCAAAACCGGCGGATCTCGGGTAGGGGGTCCCGAACTGTGCGTCTAGGATCGATGGTAACAGGAGACGGGGGACACGATGTTTACCCAGGTTCAGGCCCTCTCTATGGAGGTAATACCCTACTTCCTGCTTGATTGATCTTGATGAATATGAGTGTTACAAGAGTTGATCTACCACGAGATTGTAATGGCTAAACCCTAGAAGTCTATCCTATGAGTATATGGTAATGAATCTGTCCTATCTGGACTATGCTCTCCGGTTTATATAGACACCGGAGAGATCTAGGGTTACACGAGGTCGGCTACATAAGAGGGAATATCCATAATCGATCGCCTAGCTTGCCTTCCACGCCAAGTAGAGTCCAGTCCGGACATGGGTATAGTCTTCGGTCTTCGTGTCTTCACAGCCCATCAGTCCGGCCCATGGATAACAGGCCGGACACCCGAGGACCCCTCAGTCCAGGACTCCCTCACCTACCACGACCGTCGCCTCGCTCGCGCGGTCGCGCCCTTGGAGATTTAACATGGTGCGTTAGGTTATCTGATGTTGGCATGTCATACATAGTCATCACTTAGTCACTCATACAACAAGGTTAGCTATAAGGTTGGCTATAAGAGTATTTTTTGTTTACTTCTCTCTATCTCTTTCTTCATAGTATTTATTGCATTTGCCAAGGAGTGACATCTACCAATTAAATGGTGCTTAGATGAGGTGCTATGGGCATTAAATGGCTTAGCAACTCAAGTCCCCAATGCATAGGTGCTTAGTTTTTTGTCGCTAAGTTTGCTTCATCTAGGTACACGCGCTTATCACCGTTTCTTGCTGGGGTCACCAAACTAGTCTCTCTCTTCTTAATTAACTTGCCACATCAGACTTTATGCCTATGTGGCAGGCTTAGCACCTATAGGATCAAGTACAATAGTGGGCTATAAGCCCGCTTTACATGGCATTTTTGCATATGTGGGGGAAAGAGGCAAGGAAAAAGTGGAGGAGTGGGCTCTCAAGCAAGAGCTAGCCTCTACATGGTGGAGCATCGGGAGAGGCACCTGTATGGAGGTGGTCAGCAATCGGGAGACTCAAGCCGGTCGTAGCGCCGCAGTTAAAATGATAATGGCATGTCAAATCACCGGGCCCCACCTTTCCAGCAGTAACTCACTGTCAAATCACACAGCCCTACGTTTGCAGCAGCCTACTCCCTCATCTTCTCGAGTCTCTATCGAACCGACTAGGCAGAACAGCCCTCCCTACCGTGCGGGAAAAGCCCCGCCCTCGACTTTTAAATAGTACAGTATACTAATTTTGTATCCATGGATTGCACCATGGAGCAAAGCCTCAAGAAAATGGCGGTACACATGTACGGAGTATACAGCACGCCCGTCGCGTTCACGTCGCACCCCAAATGGTCGGTCGGTCTGGCACGCTGCTCTCCGAATGGAACGCGCGTCAAATTGCGTTTGCACACACATGTGGGACCGCAATTGAGAACCGACCATAGGCACACTCCCCGGCCTCGCAAGTCGGGTGAATTAATAGAAGAGAGAGACGAGCGATAGTACTACTAGAGAAGTGTTGTACGAGTACATATGTTGGTACTTGGATGATCCCTGCAAGACACGGAAGATCAGTTTGTCCATGCATGTGACCAGACTCCAGCAAACACGCCTGAATTGGCTATCGTCTACATATCGTGCAAGCTGTGTTGTACAGGGCTATGTTTCTAGTGAGAAATCTAAAAAAAGGTTTCTTGTCATCTCACAAAATTAGGTGTCATGTGCTTCGGATCACTGTGAGGGTTAAACAGCAACAACTGAGTTGGGCTAGTCATTGGGGGCACATGCACGAAGACTACTCGGCTGCCGTCTAGGTCAAGCCGGCTATGTTAATTAGGACATCTATCGACGGACCCCTTTTCTACGAGTTTATCTTTAATTTGAGCTTTGATCCTCGTCTAGTTTGTCCGTCGGGATTCATATTGTCTCCTTTGGGCAGTGAGGTTATGATTTCTTGTCATGTGGCATTTTTTCGTGTTATATGTTATAATCCGGTGCTTCAGATCAAAATGACGACAACTGCGCCTCCGGGGCACGTGCATGAAGACTTCTCGACAATCATTGCCGAGGTCAAGCCGGCTCCGACCGGTAGACAAAAGAAAACTAGTACTCAACTATATAGGCAGGAGCCTCCGCGCTTGCTTGCTAGTGTTTCTCTCTTCACACTGTCTCGTCCTCTCCAGATCTAAACACGACAACGGTGGCCACACTCTCTCTCTCTACTCACCGCTGGTCACAGATCCAGCCAGATCCTCTCCGCCGGGGAAGGTGAGAAGGTGCAACGTTCACGCGCTCATCCTCGGCGACGACTCTTACCCACTGCCGGCGCGTCCCGATCAGCGTGCCTTTCCGTTCTCTCCCAAGCATCGCTGGCGAGGGAGGACCTCCCACCCCTTCTTCCTCGCTGCCGTAGTGTGGGCAGATCCGGCCTCCCGCCGCCCACCTAGCGACATCCCGGCGACCCTCAGGTATAACTTCCTTCGAAACCGGCCTTGCTCTACTTCCCGAGCTCCTGACGTCACTGCATTTGTATCTTTTACTATTTCTCAGGCCCCCTCGTGTAGATAGGATCGATCGGTTGTTCGAAAACCACCTAATATTTTTACTGTTAAGAGGTAAAACTAGTTCATGCACTCGAATCTAGTAGTACTTGGTTCAAACAAGGAAGAAAGGGGGTGGGGGTGGGGGAAGATTTGTTACCTGAATCTAGGACTTGGTCGAAAGAGGAAATAATGGGGGCGAAAAGTAGCAGATACTGGCTATCCAACTGGTCTCTAGGTCTAATAGGGAAATAAAGGGAACGCAGTACAAACTCAATATAAACCCGATCTATTGGTTGAAAAAGGAAAGAAAGTGGGGACTGGGGGACAAGTCAACAGAGTAAGTCCAGCACTAGATTTGCTGGCCTCACACAGTATAAGGTGGCTATATACCGAACAAAAATGGGACCAACCCGGATATCCTCTTCTGATGTTTGTTGCCCCGCGCCGCTCTTATGTAATGCCACTGGTAAAATGTAGCAGTCGCACTGTTAAAAGTAAGGACACGTTAAATCAATGTTGTTTTCAATGTAATGCCTCCAGTAATATGAATCAATGGCACTTTTTTTCATGTCCTGCTAAATTTCCCATTAAGATAAGTTGCTTCTTTTCGTTAGAGATGCAACTGTCCTGGTCCGCCTACTCTCCAGGAGCTTCATGACCAACCTTGATGTTGTTCAATTTTATTGCAACTAATGAAGAAGAAGCTCTGTGGGTTTCGTTTTCTGATGGAAATGGAACCGGGGTTGGAGCCCTTTTCTTAAAAAAAAGAAGAAGAAGCCGCTAGCTCATGGGACATTCTTCATTTTAGGTGAACTGCACCAAAAGGTCCCATAAATTGAATCATCCATGTTGGTGACTGGTGTCATCCCTTTTACGATGGCGTTGACTGCAGATATGGTTCCCATCATGAGGTATGTTCCTTTTTGGTCTGACCGTTTGCCAAAGATCCTGCATGTTGATCCTGCTCTTGTGCTACTGTTTTGGCACTGCCATGATAAAGCAGTAATGTTATTATTTTGCACCTTAATCTAGTGGCACTATTAATTTGAGGCAATGTTTTGGCACTGCTAGTGCCACTGTTTTTTTATATATCGAAAGAGGGGGTTCCCTCCGATTTCATTAAAGAAACCAAACCATAGAGAAGCATTATCCGACAACATATCAGTGTAAACGGGCAGTTATGCAACTACTACTAGAACGGACTGAATACTAGCAGGAGACAAGTTCGCCACATAAACTAGGCAGGTAGGGGGACGCAACACCAGCTCGACCAAGTTTGGATTACAACCCAAATGCTACCACAGAAACATCAGGGGGAAGATAGGGACTGAAAGAGCCAGCTTCAGCATCCTAGTCTAAGCACCCCCGGCCTTCATCATTGCGACGCACGGTACACCTCGTTTGCCACCTTCTCGACCCTAGTGTCACTGATAAATTAAAGTAATAATACAGTTAAAATAGAGCGAGTGTCCTCTCTATCATTTCATTTCCAATGTAGATAAAGAAAGTGCTTCTCTTTGTTAATGTATGTTTCATCAACTAGTCCCATTGTTAATGTTTAAGCGTTTCTGAAAACTGGGGTGCTTAATTTTAGTTGATCTGCACAAAAATAGAGATTTGAATGTCTCAAGGCCTCTCCTTGTACTACCGCTGTACACTGATGTTCATCACTGGCAGAAGGTGCATCGGGGAGACTTGGGACGATTTCCAGTATGAGGCGTGGCGTGCCGTATGAGGCGTCGCAGGGCCCATCTCGCCCTTGCAGCATGGCATACTATGATAATATCGCAATATTTTCTTCTATTTATTTTGCGTGTTTCATCAACTAGTGCCACTATAATGTAATCACGATTTTTCATTATCTGTGCAAACAGGGTTATTCAGCTGCATTTTGGTGGAACTACACAAATGTACGGATGGAACCGGCATATATGCAGAGTGCGAGGTGTGCCAAGTAAAAATTACCGACACCAACCATGCTCCATGCACGCATTGGCATCCACCACCACCAGTGGGATGAGTGGCGCTCTCTGTGGATGGATCTTTCTCGGCAGCAAATCCTCTAACCAAATACTAGTAGCTTATATTGGCAGTTTTCTAGGGAGTACTCTTTTTTGAAAGAAGCACCAATCTATTTTTCTTTATTTGTACACAGTGTCACAACTTTGACCCAAAGGTCCAGAGCTATTTAAGGGTGATTGGCGTAGTACTCGGAGACTGATGTAACCATGATTTTCATTAGCTGTCACACTGATTGTAAGCATGAGCAGGTGGAAGATTAGGTTAGTGCGAAGCTTACCTTAAACCCTACCGTCCTCGAAATCTCCCACTCATTGTCAAACCAAGTAAGGATCTCCTTCAACCTGGCTAACTTTGCCTGGTCGCCGCCAGCGATCTGCCTGATTCGCTGCTGCATCCTCTCCATAAATGTCCTTCTGAGTGGTCCAGTGCTAGGTTTGGAAGATGGGAGGAGAGACGGTGGTCTTTCAATAGAGAAGAGGGAGAGGCGAGACCGTGGTTTTGGAATGGAAATGATGGAGAGGAGAGGAGGTGGTTTTGCAATGGAGAAGAGGGAGAGGCGACACGGTGGTTTTGGAATGGAGATGATGGAGAGGAGAGGAGGTGGTTTTGCAATGGAGAAGAGGGAGAGGAGCGTGCGGTCACGATTTAGGATTGGACGAGAGGGCCGGCGCGCTGTGACTGGATCAAAATCAAAATCAATTTACCCTTCAATTAAGAAAGCGACCCCACATTAACTAGTCTCCCTTTTATTCTGGGTCATAATTGACCATGATTTTCACAAATAAAATATGTTATACGTTCCAAAAATAATATAATTTGAACGTACATTCAGATACGAACCAAACGATACAATTTTTGGTGACATGCATTCACATTTTGCTTGTCAAATACAGTACGTGGTCAAACTTTGACCCAAAAGACGCAAAACAAAAAATTACTTCCAAGACCAGCGCCGCTCTTCCGCTCTTCTCCTCTTAAACCACCGCCGCTCCTCTCCTGTTCCAATCTAAATCCATCGCCGCTCCTCTCCTCTTCCATTTCAAAACCATCGCCCCTTCTCTCCTGTTCCAATCCAAAACCAGCGTCGCTCCTCCCCCGTTCTAAACCAAAACCAGCGCTGCTCCTCTCCTCTTCCATTCAAAAACCACCGCCGGCGAGTGAAGGTGCTGTGGAGAAGTAGATTGATGGAGGAGTACAACCGATACGTGAGGATCGCAGACGGCGACCCTGTGAAGCTAGCTAGGATGTTGGAGATACAGTGTTGGTTTGACAACAAGGACCAACTAGCGGCGACGATGACATCCATGGCCAAATATCTGCAACAGAGTGAAAAGGAGGCGATACTCCCGGAGGGAGTCGCGCTGGAGTACATAGAGCTGCTCCTCTGGGCCATGGAGCAAACAGATTCACCGAATCCGATCGTGAGGGAGCGGTGGTGGGAGTATCGATCCCAGATGGAGCATCCACCACAGATTGAAGGATCGAGCATCTACAGGGTGCCGTTTGTGAGGGTGTCGTGCCAGAGCGAGCCGGTGGAGTCTTCGTCGACCGAACCGAACTGCAAGAGGAGAAAAATAGTTGGCCCGACGACGCTTCCCCGCCATCCTCTCCCTCGTCGTTCTCATCGTCTCACGGGGCGGCTGTCTGCCGCCGAGGAATAGGAAGGATTGCCCCCCCAGACCAATAGTCGGGCAGGTTGTGAATTGTCAGGAGGAGCTTAGGGTTGTTAGTATTTGCAGGTTGTGAATTGTGCTTTGTGTTGTGTATTTTGAGAATACTTTCAGATATGAATGTCTTTTGAATTTCAGATTTGCAGTATTGAGCATATGAAGTATTTTATGAATTCTAGAGATCTATTTTTAGCACTTAAAAAAGTGTAGTTTCATAGGAGTATAAAAGTGCAGACAATGTGATTCTCAGAGAAGAAACTGCAAGTTTCAGTTTCAGATAAGAAACTCCAAGTTCAGTTTCAGATAAGAAACTGCAACTTTCAGAGGCAGAGCATTTATATTAAAACGGCCTTTTAAAACAGTGTTAACATCATGCTGGAAGTTTTATTCATGGTTGAAACTGGAACTACCAGCCAGTTAACATCATGCTGGTCAACATTCATGCATAGAACATCTTCATATGATGCACAATCAAAAAGATATGCTATTTTCAAAATGCCCACACAATGTCGAGTGTGCGAAAAACAGAGAAAACGAGGGACGAAGTTTTGGCAAGTGTTGGACGTGGTGTGCGTAGATGACAATTGGGACCCACATGTCAATAAAGGTAGAGGCAAAAAATTTGGAGATATTTTCTCTGCACAGGTGGAATCAAACAGTGTCACTCGGCAACTAGGCTAGTTCAGTTGTTTCATTACTAATAAGGCACTTCCGCAGGTGGTCGGATCTCCTCCTGCACCTTTGTGCGCTCGCCACGACGCCACTGTCTGCCGTTGTGAAAATGCTGAACAAACGAGAAGAATCTGGAGAGGACTGTACGTGGAGAGATGGACAGTCGGGACCCACCAGGTCTATGGCCGTACGCAAGCAAGTGCCTCATCGAAAAAATACTTCCTCCTAATGCTATACTGACTTTGGGGCCCACGGGTTTGTCAACATAGTTACATTTTTTAGGTGCTTCAACGTATTTACTATAGGAGATAAATTCACAACGAAGCCGGGGAGCTGGCAGGTATCATTTATTATCACTGGGGTAGCAAGTATTAGCTGGGTTTTGGGCTGCCCCATCTAGACTTTCTTTTTTAACATGCGCGGCCCACGACCTCGGATGGGAGGTCCATAGGCCTGTTTGTATTTTCTTGAGGGCCATCATGTATCGACCGGCCTATGGACCTCCCATCCGAGGTTTTATTTTTCCTGAAACATCGGCAGCCCAATTTATGCATTTTTTTGAAGAAAAGGCAGAGGTCTGTTCTATTTTTCTATATAAGAATAGGAACACCTGGTCCAACTTATGTTTCCCTTCTAACTATATTATATATATTTAAATTATTTTATATGTTATTATATATTATTGTTATTGTCATCATATATTTAACAGATACTTACATATGTAAGAAAACAATATCCCACATCTTATTAACTTATAAAAATAATTTCTTAACAATAAAATCCTGGATTTTTTTGGCAACGAAAATCCTGGTGATTGTGTACAAAAGCTTGGTAAGATTTAAGGACCAATGTAATAATAAACCACTTATTATTTAAATATATATATATATATATATATATATAACAAAATGCTTAGCCCCTGTTTATTTTTTGATAACATTGTTGCGCCCACCCCAACATTATAATTAGAATCAGCCCAGCAAAATCGTGTATTTCGAGAAAGTGCAAATGGCCTGTAATTTTTTAGGAAAAACATAAATGGGCCGCATGGATGCTACATTATTTGTTCACCCAGCACAGCTAATGGACTGTAATTCAAAAAAGAGAGATCAAATTGACTTTAAATTCTACCCCGCAAAAAAAGACTGTAAATTCTGAAAAAATGGGTTGAATACGTGCCACATTTTTGGAGGCTGAAATGTGGGCCAATAGGTCAAAGCCAATGCAAGTCGTTGTCAACTTAGTCAACAAATGATTCTGACATCGTTAGCCGTTGGATTTACATCCAACGACCGGCATCCATGTTCAATCTCTCGTCTTCTTCCTCCAGCGCCGCCGGGACCACCTGCTCCCGCCTCCTGCTGCCAGCGGCTCTGCTTAGCACGCTTCGCTGTGAAGCGCTACTCTATCGTTGGCCAGGCCATCCCTCCACCCCTCCACACCTCCTGTTCTTCTCCACCGACTGCTGAACCACACCGCACCAGAACCAGTTAACCCTCGTACACCTCTCCTTCTGCGACTCTACTCCCGCGTCTTCCCTTCTCTGGCTCATTGCTGTCCGGGGCCTCACCGTCGTCCACCACCTTGGATGCGCTCGGCGCGGAGTGGTCAACGTGGTCAACGAATGACACCATCGGAAGTAGACTGTGCGTGGAGAGGCTGACAGCTGGGTCCATGGCCACACGCAAGGAAATGCCTCCTTGTTACGCACAAAATAATGATTCCTCCATCTGACAGCTGGGACCCATCAGAAGGGCCACTGTATTTCACGAAAAAAACGTTCCCACCGCTGATAGGTTGGACCCACCAGCTATATCTTCGCACAAAAAAAAGAATACCCCCTGCTAGCTGGGACCCACAATAGTGGGAGACTGACTTGTGGGACAACTAAGTTGACGGGGACGGAGGGCTTTGTCAACTTAGTCAATATGAATGATTCTAGCTCCAGTGACCGTACGATGTCCATCCAACGGCCGTAGTGCTTCTTCAACCTCTGGTCTTCTCGCTCCAGCCGCCCAAAGCAGCGCCGGTCGTGCCTCCTGCCTCTCGTGGCCGGCTGCGCTGCCGTGGAGGCCTCACCGCCCCCTACTACTCCCATCGCTGGCCAGGCCATCCCTCTACTCACCCACACCCCCTGTTATTCTGTGGCGATGGCAGCCTCACACCGCAGCGAACCAGTGAACCCTCATACTCCTCTACGCGTGGGCATCCACTGCCGCGTCTTCCCCGGCTCCGCGTCGTCCCCTTCCTAGGCCTCGCCGTCGTCCACTGCCCTGGTGCTCTCGGCGCAGCGTGGTCAACATGGTCAAGGAACGGCTTCCATCGGACGTGGACTGTACGTGGAGAGGCTGACAGCTGGGTCCACGGCCGCAGCAAGGAAGTGCCTCCATATTACGCGGAAAATAATGATTCCTCCACCTTACAGCAGGGACCCACCGAACGGGCAACCGTATTTCGCGAAAAAAACGTTTCCCTCAGACTGCTGGGGCATACCCGCGACATCTTTGCACGCAAGGAAGTGCGTCCAAAAAAACGATTCGCCCCCCTGACTGCTAGGACCCACCAGCTACATCTTCGCATGCAAGGAAGTGCCTGACAGTCGGGACCCACCTAGTCGAAGCATACGTAGCGTTGTCATTATGGTCGCGAACGTGTACGTACATACTGGTCGATGTAGAGGCGCACACGTGTCGTAGTAGAGGCGCGCACGTAGCATGTACACGTACGTACAGCGGCCAGGATGCAAGAAAGTAAATACGGCCATGTACGTACATACGGGCGGGGTCTCGAACGCCTACTCGCGCGTACGTACGGCCAGGGCTCGTGTACATGGCTGGGTCAGAACGGAGAAACTGCATCATCGTCGTGTTCATGGGGAGGCAACGGAATGCGTCGTGTTCATCGGGAGGCAACTGAGCGCATGGGAGCCAACCAGCTTGGACGGAATAGCCGATGGAAACGAGGCCTGGCGAACCGTAGAACGGAGGAAACGGCCTTGTGTTCGACCGGCCACGTTCGAAACGGGATCCTGTTCATCGGGAGGGGTCTGGCGTATCGCAAAATGGAGGAAACGGACCTCCTACGGTCAAAACGGGGGTCCTGTTGATCGGGAGGGGTGTGGCGTACCGCAAAACGGAGGAAACGCACTTGTGTTGGAGCGCTACGGTCGAAACGGGGGTCCTGTTCATCGGGAGGAGTGTGGCGTACCGCAAAACAGGACTCCACGGGATATTGTTCATCTCCACCGTCGACTCCCTCCAGCCTCCACGGGCTACTGTTCATCCACCGTCGACCTCCTCCAGCCTCCACCTATGACTGTTCATCCACAGGCTCCTGTTCATCCAGCCTCCACCGTGCGCTACTCCACCGGCTACTGTTCAACCAGCCCTCTCCGCGGGCTCCTGTTCAACCACCCCTCCACGGGCTACTGTTCATCCAGCCCTCCACCGTCTACTGTTCATCCTGCCCTCCACGGGGTGGTCCTGTTCATCCAGGCCTCCACGGGGTCCTGTTCATCCAGCCCCAACCGGCTCGATCGATCGGGGTCCTGTTCATCCAGAGGCAACACCACGGGGTCCTGTTCATCCACCCCCACCGGGAACTGTTCATCCAAACCCCCCAGCAACGCTCACTGTTCATCCAGAGGAAGCATTGATCGGCTTCAGTTAGCAGCAGTAGTGAAGGAATCGCTCGATCCGGTTCAGTTAATAGCCATCGATCGATCGCTCGTGTTCAGTAACGCGTAGCCTGCAGTGCAATCGCTCGTGTTCAGTTAGAGCCCAACACCTCGCTCGGGTTCATTTAGAGCCCAACGCCTCGCACCCACGCACCCACCGTAACCGAGAACACCCCGATATTTTCCTCGCCCTCACTTGTACCATGGTTTTTTTCGTCATGGATGGCCCAAAGAATGTCATGCAGCTGCGTCTCCGGCCCGTCTAGGACGAAAAGCCCATTTTTTGTCATGATTTTTTGTCATAGAAGTAGGAGCCCACCACATCTATGATGATACCGGGTTTTGTCACAATTATCGTCATAGAAGTGTCATAAGTATGACAGAATTTTTTTCGTTCGGCCCAAAATGTGACGGATGTGTCTTTTTTTTGTAGTGATATTACTAGATATTATAAATTGCGAGTGTGGTGGGTCGGTGTGCGGAATTATCCTAGGCAATTGTTAACAAGACCGGTAGTCGTCATTGCAATTTCATATATGAGGGAGAGGCATAAGCTAACATACTTTCTCTTCTTGGATCATATGCACTTATGATTGGAACTCTAGCAAGCATCTGCAACTACTAAAGATCATTAAGGTAAAACCCAACCATAGCATTGAAATATCAAGTCCCCTTTATCCCATAAGCAACAACCCCCTTACTCGGGTTTATGCTTCTGTCACTCAAGCAACCCACTATAAGTGAATCACGAACGTATTACAACACCCTACAGTGGGAATCCCTCACGCTTGCGCGACACGGAGGGCACAATAGGACAACACCAAAATAAAACATACAACTCATACCAATCTAGATCATCAATCAACCCAAAGACAAAGGATATCTACTCAAAACATCATAGGATGGCAACACATCATTGGATCATAATATGTGGCATAAAGCACCATGTTCAAGTAGGCATTACAGCGGGGTGCGGGAGAGTAGACCACGTAAAATAGGTGAGGATGGTGATGTTGATGAAGACGATCACCGCGGCGATGATTCCCCTCCCGATGGCACTCCGGCGCCACCGAGAGAGAGGAGGAGAGGTTCTCCCCCTTGTGCTTCCTCCTCCATGGCCTCCCCCTGGATGGGGAGAGGTTCTCCCTCTGGATCTTGGCCTTCATGGCGATGATGGCCCCTCCGAGATCCTCCTCCATGGCCTCCGGTGATGATGGCCCCCTCCGGCAGGGTGCTAGAGAGGGCCTAGATTGATTTCTCGTGGCTACAGAGGTGCGGCGGTGGAACTTCAGATCTAGGTTATTTTCTGGAGGTTTGGGCATTTATAGGAGAGGTTGGCATCGAGAACAAGTCAGGGGGCCCCACGGGAAGTCCACGAGGCACAGGGGCGCGCCCCAGGGGGGTGGGCATGCCCTCCACCCTCATGGGGCCCATGGGACTCCCCTCCAGTAACTCTTTGTTCCATTATTTTTTATATTTTCTAGAAAAAATCTCCATTTATTTTCAGCGCATTCCGAGAACTTTTATTTCTGCCCAAAAACAACACCATGGTAGTTCTGCTGAAAACAGCGTCAGTCCGGGTTAGTTCTAATCAAATCATACCAAAATAATATAAAACAATTGTAAACATGGCATGAATACTTCATAAATTATAGATACATTGGAGACGTATCAAGTAGTCGAACAAATGTAGTCGAATGAATCCTCTCGATCGCAACGAAACAGGAACTATCGAGAAGAAGCACAACCGGAAAGAAGCAAACAACACGGTGAACACATAGCACATAACATGGCATGATGCTCATCCAAGTATGATGCATGACAAGTCTACATGATGCTACTCATGGCAAGAGATGATGCATACAAGAACATCAATGAAAGCAAGTTTAAATGAGGCCGGAAACAACATATAACAATTCCGGAAACTCCCCATATGCAAATTTTGAAATTGGTCCAGATCTGAATCACACATTATGTTGAGGTTGTTAAACAGCAAGTGAATATGCACCATGATGATCTACGCATCTTTCTAGTCAAGTTACATATAAAGTTCATTTAATTCATCCTAGAGGATATGAGCAAAACAAGTTACACATGACATTGATGCAAAATGCATTCAAACATCAAGCACACATACTCGAATCAAGGATGCAACATGACATGATGAAACTACATACAAAACCAAGCAAGTCTCATATAGATCACGCTCAAAACGGAGCAACGGTTCAACACATACACATGAAACAAGTTTAAAGGACAAGCTATCCAAAACAGCGACTAGGCATATAGCGAGCATCAAAACAAAATGCTACAAGAATAAGATTGACACAACCATGGCATGCACTTGAATAACAGGTAGCATGCATCAAATAACATCAAGGTTCAGATTCAGAGGCATCAAGATTAAACCAACATGATCAATGCAACAAGCCACTTTATAACACAGATTATGACTTAGTGAAAAACAGGGCACACATGTGAGCAGAAATAACATGTTGACATGTTGGAGGCACGAAACAATGATGCTACAGTGCAATACCATAGCAACTTAACGCATGCAATTAAAGTAAAAGTTATGCATGGATAAACATGATTAATAAGCATCTCCATATAACCTACTCCCTCCGTTCCAAAATAGATGACTCAACTTTATACTAAAGTTAGTACAATATTGAGTCATCTATTTTGGAACGGGGGGAGTATAAATCAATGGCATTCATCAAGACAAGTAGGCAACTCATAACAGATTCTCAGACTTTGAAAAACAGAGCAAGTCTGAAAACAGATTCATGGTACATAATTTGAGACAGCAAAAGTATATGCTACAGGAACTATTCATGGCATCAAAGAGCATGCCAAGCATGTACTAAACACCCTTAACAAAAGATCATTACTGAGCATGATCATTGAAGCAACAGATTTGACGATAGCTTCAAGTGAACATGGCAATATGATATAACAGACTTGACGATAGCTGACAGTTATATTTTCAAGTAAATTGAGGGCACCAAAAGAACAAGCTACGGCAGGTTATAATTTCAAACAAGGACATGGATGGATAGACCATAACATATACATCAGAACATGATCAGTGAACATCTCCATATTAGGCATAGATTTTATGGTAGCATCAAGTAAACATGGCAGCACAATATAATAGTTCCAGACTTAGCATAACAGTAATAGCAAGTGCCCTACTTTTCAAGCTTGTTTCAATCAACACAAGACATATCATGAAGAATGGATTACACCACTACAAGGATGACATGATTATTCGCCTAAAACATACAGACATTATGCTCAAAAGAAAATCACACAAAATGCTATGAAAAAGACAAAAATGACATGTTACAGCAGTTTTCAGCAGGTTATATCACTTAGCACTATTGCAACGATGATTAAGGCATCAAGATAGATAATAACATGAATGAAAATGCAACCATCATGAAGAGCATCCAGATATGAACAATTCGACATATCATACACTCCAATCGGAGCAACGTGCACCAAGTTATGTCATGACAAAGATGCACACATAATATAGCAGATCTGGGGACGGGCGAAATTCGACCTCGCGAGAAGTTGGACAGGGAGGTCCCGGGACGGAGTAGAGCGGGAAGGGGCGCGACGTTTGGATGGATGAACCGGTGGATCTGATCCACCCCGGCTCCGGCGATGGCGGGGGCGACTCCGGCGAGGGCGGGGCAGAGCCGTGGCGGCGGGGGCCGGATCCGGCGGCTTACCATCCAGATCCGGACACTGCCGGCGAGCGGGACACCGGAGTTGATGAGGCGGAGGCGCCTGGAGCTCGGAGACGTGGGGCCGGGCGGCGCGGCCATGGATCTGGTGGCATCGGCGTGGTGTGGGTGCAGGGGACGGCGGGGCGCGCCGTCGAGGAGGCGAGGAGCGGCGGGGTCGACGAGGAGGCGGCGCAGGGAGGCGACGGTGAGCGGGATGAGCGGGCGGCGGTAGATCAGGCGCTCGGGCGCCGGGCGGCATGGTCGGGCCTAGATCGGCCCAGGGTGGGCCTGATCAGGGCCGCGCGGGCCGTGGCGGTTGGGGCGGCGCGGGGACAGGTGGCGAGGTGTGGTTGGCTGCGCGCGGCGGCGCTGGGCGGCGACAAGTGGCAGCGGTGGAGTGGTTCGGCGCGGAAAACGGGGCACGGGGGAGGCTGGAGGTTAGGGAAGGCTAGGGTTAACCTAGATTTGGGCGGGGGAGGTGTTTAAATAGGTAGAGGGAGCTAGGAGAGGAGTTTTTCAGTGCAGTTTTCGCCCACACGATCGTGATCCGACGGCGAAGAGCATGGATGGTAGTTTGATGGGCTAGTGGGCTGCTGTGGAGAGGTGTTGGGCTGCAAATAGAAGGAGGGCTTTGGTTTGGTTCGTCTTGGAGTACCAAAACATCCGGCGGTTAACGCGGTTAACCGTTGGGGCATCGAACGACCTCCAAATGAAACAAAATTTGATAGGCGGCCTAGCGGTGATATACCAAGACTGCTCAACAACTCTTGGCCCATTATGAGAATGCTTTTATCCCGCAAATAAAACAAGAACTTGGAGGTGCGGCGGATGCGTGTGAGAGTGTCGGAATCCGAAACGGGCAATGGAGAAAAAGACGAATACGACCGGATGCAAGTCTTGAAAACATGCAGATGAAATGGACATGATGACATGGCAAAGACGACGAATAACTGGAAGACATCTAGCGCATCGGTCCGGGGGCTTTACAATGCCCAAGGCACCCCAAGTTAATATTCAAGGATAACCAAGCATCTAAGCTTGGGGATGCCCCGGATGCCATCCCCTCTTTCGTTTTCGCCTATCGGTAAATTTACTTGAGGCTATATTTTTATTCACCACATGATATGTGTTTTGCTTGGAGCGTCTTGTATGATATCAGTCTTTGCTTTTTAGTTTGCCACAATCACCCTTGTTGTACACACCTTTTGAGAAGGACACACGTGAATCATGATTTGTTAGAATACTCTATGTGCTTCACTTGTATCCTTTGAGTGAGGCAATTTTGATCTAGTACTTCACTTATATCTTTTTAGAGCACGGCGGTGGCTTTATTTTATAGAAATTGTTGAACTCTCATGCTTCATTTATATTATTTTGAGAGTCTCTAAACAGCATGGTAATCTGCTTAGGTTATGAATTTAGTCCTAATATGATGGGCATCCAAGAGGGATATAATAAAAACTTTCATATAAAGAGCATTGAATACTATGAGAAGTTTGATTCCTTATGATTGTTTTGAGATATAAAGATGGTGATATTAGAGTCATGCTAGTGAGTAATTGTGGATTGATAGAAATACTTGTGTTAAAGTTTGTGATTCCCGTAGCATGCACGTATGGTGAACCATTATGTGATGAAGTCGAAGCATGATTTATTTATTGATTGTCTTCCTTACGAGTGGCGTTCGGGGACGAGCGATGGTCTTTTCCTACCAATCTATCCCCCTAGGAGCATGCGTGTAGTACTTTGTTTCGATGACTAATAGACTTTTGCAATAGGTATTCTTTATGACTAATGTTGAGTCCATGGATTATACGCACTCTCACCCTTCCACCATTGCTAGCCTCTCTAGTACCGCCCAACTTTCACCACTGCATTACACCCACCATATACCCTTTCTCAAAATAGCCACCATACCTACCTATTATGGCATTTCCATAGTGATACGTCCATTTTGCATCATGGTTACCTACTGTTATTTATAATGTTTTTATGCATAATAATGCTTTTGGAGTAATTCTAATGCCTTTTCTCTCATAATATGCAAGGTTCACACAAAGAGGGAGAATTCCGGCAGCTGGAAATCTGGACATGAAAAAGTTACGTCAGGCTACCTATTCTGCACAACTCCAAATGAGCTAAAACTTCACGAGGAATTTTTATGGAATAAATAAGAATTATTGGAGCAAATAACTACCAGAGGGGGCCCACTAGGTGTGCACAACCCACCTGGGTGCGCCAGGGAGCCCAGGCGCGCCCTGGTGGGTTGTGCTGTCCTTGGCCCACCTACAGTGCCCATCTTCTGGTATATATGTCATTTTGACCTATAAAAAATAAGGAGAAGACTTTCAGGACGGAGCTCCGCCGTCTCGAGGGGGAACTTGGGCAGGAGCACTTTTGCCCTCCGGTGGAGCGATTCTGCCGGAGGAACTACCCGCCTGGAGGGGGAAATCATCGTCATCATCATCACCAACAACCCTCTCATCTTGGGGAGGCCAATCTTCATCAACATCTTCACCAGCACCATCTCCCCTCAAACCCTAGTTCATCTCTTGTGTTCAATCTTTGTACCGGAACCTCAGATTGGTACCTGTGGGTGACTAGTAGGTGTTGATTACATCTTGTAGTTGATCACTATATGGTTTATTTGGTGGAAGATTATATGTTCAGATCCATTATGATATTTAATACCCCTCTGTTCATGAACATGTTTATCACTTGTGAGTAGTTACTTTTGTTCTTGAGGCCACGGGAGAAATCATGTTGCAAGTAATCATGTGAACTTGATATGTGTTTGATATTTTGATAATATGTATGTTGTGATTCCCTTAGTGGTGTCATGTGAACGTCGACTACATGACACTTCACTATATTTGGGCCTAAGGGAATGCATTGTGGAGTAATTATTAGATGATGGGTTGCTAGAGTGACAGAACCTTAAACCCTAGTTTATGCGCTACTTCGTAAGGGACTGATTTGGATCCAAAAGTTTAATGCTTTGGCTAGATTCTATCTTAATACTTTTCTCGTAGTTGCGGATGCTTGCGAGGGGTTTAATCATAAGTTGGAGGTTTGTTCAAGTAAAAACAACACCTAAGCACCGATCCATCCACATATCAAATTATCAAAGTAGTGAACACAGATCAGGCCAACATGGTGAAAGTGACTAGATGAAATTCCCGTGTGCCCTCAAGAACACTTTGCTTATTATAAGAAACCGTTTTGGCCTGTCCTTTGCCACAAAAGGATTGGGTTATATTGCTGCATATTATTTGTCGGTGCCGTTACGTGTTCGTTACAAATTATCCTACTACCAAATTATCTTTTACTTACAATTTCAGCTCTTACAGACATTACCTTGCTGAAAACCACTTGTCATTTCCTTCTGCTCCTCGTTGGATTCGACACTCTTACTTATTGAAAGGACTACGATTGATCCCCTATACTTGTGGGTCATAAAGTATCTTTTCTGGCGCCATTGCTGGGGAGTGAAGCGCTCTTGGTAAGTGGAAATTGGTAAGGAAAAATTATTACTACGTGCTGAAATTTGTTGTCACTTTTTACTATGGAGAACAATGCTTTGAGGGGTTTGTTTGGGGTATCTTCACCTCGATCGGAACCACAATTAGTTACCCCTCAACCCACTGCACCTACTGAAAATACTGAATATGAAATTCCTTCGGGTATGATAGAACAACTGCTAGCTAATCCCGATGCAGGAGATGGAACCGAACATCCTGATATGCACTTGATATATGTGGATGAAATTTGTGGATTGTTTAGGCTTGCAGGTTTACCCAGAGATGAAGCTAAGAAGAATTTTTCCCTTTATCTTTGAAGGGAAAGGCATTGACATGGTATAGGCTATGCGATGATATTGGTTCTTGGAATTGGAATCGATTGAAATTGCAATTTCATCAAAAAATATCCTATGCATCTAGGTCATCGTGATCGAAATTATATATTTAATTTTTAGCCTCGTGAAGGAGAAATTATCGCTCTAGCTTGGGGGAGGCTTATGTCAATGTTATATTCATGCCCCAATCATGAGCTCTTGAGAGAAATTATCATTCAGAACTTCTATGCTCGGCTTTCTCGTAATGACCAATCCATGCTTGATACATCTTGTGCCGGTTCTTTTATGAAGAAGACTATTGAATTCAGGTGGGACCTCTTGGAAAGAATTAAACGCAACTCTGAAGATTGGGAACTCGACGAAGGTAAAGAGTCAGTGTCGTGGAATTGTCACGGCAGATGTCCTAGTATGAGGACTTGTCGCGAGGCCAACGCATCTATGTGGTAGCTTGAGAGGGGTTGAGCGGAATCGAGAGACGCAACACAAGACAAGGGTTTAGACATCTTCGGGCCCCGGGAAACATCATCCGGTAACAACCCTACATGCTGTTTGTGGCTAGGTCTCATTATCATCACGGGGGAGTCACCGGTAAACCGGCTCTTTGTGTCTAGCCCTAGAGATTGTTTCTTCTTCTTGCTTGTCCCCCTTTGGGGAGCCCTGCCCCTCCTTATATATGTTGAAGGGGCGGTTTACATGACTAGTCCTAGTTGGATTAGGATTACTCTATTACAAGTGGAGTCCTAGTCTTGCTTCCTTTGTAGGAGAATATTCCTTGTGCTTTCCTCATAAACCGGCCCACCATTAACATGAACCGGCCTTCTGGGCCTTGGGCCTTGTCATCCTTTCGCCCGCCCGCCAGGTCACCAGTGAGTCATAATGACCAGGCGGGTTGCTTGTAAACCGCCAGGTTAGGGCGGGTCGCCAGTGAATCGCCAAGTGTCAGCCGGGTCTCAAGTAAACCGCCAAGTCCGGCCGGGTTATACTTCCGGCCGGTTTACGCTGCGGGGTATATCCCCGACATTAGCCCCCAGTTTAGCTTGGATTTATCCATGGTAAACTGATCCTGTAAACAAACACAAGAACAACTTTGACAAGTTGTACTCCAGGTTAAAAATTCTTGTAAACCGGCACCTGATCATCCTTAAATCCTTGTTATTTCCTCCTTCTAGAAAATCCGGGTTAGTAGACCAGCTTGATAATCAATTTGCTTGTAGAAAAAATGTTGTAAATAAAGAATCTATTTGACTCGGCCTTCAATGCTCTGACTTGACAAAAATATTGGTCTTCAAATATTCAACTGATATTCAGCCAGCTTGAAAATATAGAACTTGTCGATATATGATTTCCAAACTCGTCGGGTTATAAAACTGATAATTCCGGGTCATAATTGTTTCCAACGCTGGTTCATGATTGTTTCCAACGCCAGTTCATGATTGTTGATGACGCCGGGTTGCAGAGACAGGATCATAATGATTGGTGACGCCGGGTCAATCTGGTTTGCTCAAAACAGAGAATTTGAAAATATTTATTTGATAATAATATAATACCTGTAGCCCCCAAGTCTTGAGCAGAACAAAGTGATGGCTTAAGACTTGCTTCAAGATAAATACTGCCACTTTTGAAGAAATCCATGTTGTTCATCCCAGTCACTAGTAAAAACTGAATACTCCATATTATGTAGCTGAAGGAAATATGCCCTAGAGGCAATAATAAAGTTATTATTTATTTCCTTATATCATGATAAATGTTTATTATTCATGCTAGAATTGTATTAACCGGAAACATAATACATGTGTGAATACATAGACAAACAGAGTGTCACTAGTATGCCTCTACTTGACTAGCTCGTTAATCAAAGATGGTTATGTTTCCTAGCCATAGACATGAGTTGTCATTTGATTAACGGGATCAGATCATTAGGAGAATGATGTGATTGACTTGACCCATTCCGTTAGCTTAGCACTCGATCGTTTAGTATGTTGCTATTGCTTTCTTCATGACTTATACATGTTCCTATGACTATGAGATTATGCAACTCCCGTTTACCGGAGGAACACTTTGTGTGCTACCAAACGTCACAACATAACTGGGTGATTATAAAGGTGCTCTACAGGTGTCTCCAAAGGTACTTGTTGGGTTTGCGTATTTCGAGATTAGGATTTGTCACTCCGATTGTCGGAGAGGTATCTCTGGGCCCACTCAGTAATACACATCACTATAAGCCTTGCAAGCATTGTGACTAATGAGTTAGTTGCGGGATGATGTATTACGGAACGAGTAAAGAGACTTGCCGGTAACGAGATTGAACTAGGTATCGAGATACCGATGATCGAATCTCGGGCAAGTAACATACCGATGACAAAGGGAACAACGTATGTTGTTATGCGGTCTGACCGATAAAGATCTTCGTAGAATATGTGGGAACCAATATGAGCATCCAGGTTCCGCTATTGGTTATTGACCGGAGAGGTGTCTCGGTCATGTCTACATAGTTCTCGAACCTGTAGGGTCCGCACGCTTAATGTTACGATGACAGTTATATTATGAGTTTATATGTTTTGATGTGCCGAAGGTTGTTCGGAGTCCCGTATGTGATCACGGACATGACGAGGAGTCTCGAAATGGTCGAGACATAAAGATTGATATATTGGAAGCCTATGTTCGGACATCGGAAGTGTTCCGGGTGAAATCGGGATTTTTCCGGAGTACCGGGAGGTTACCGGAACCCCCCGGCAACTTAATGGGCCTTATTGGGCCTAGGTGGAAGAGAGGAGAGGAGGCCAGGGCAGGGCCGCGCGCCCCTTCCCCCCAGTCCGAATAGGACAAGGAGAGGGGGGCGGCGCCCCCCCTTCCTTCCTCCCCTCCACCTCTTCCCCCTCTCTCCTAGCCCAACATGGAAAAGGGAGGAGTCCTACTCCCGGTAGGAGTAGGACTCGTCCTAGGCACGCCTCTCCTCCTTGGCCGGCGGCCTCCCCCTTGCTCCTTTATATACGGGGGCAGGGGGGCACCTCTATACACACAATTGATCAACGATCTTTTAGCCGTGTGCGGTGCCCCCCTCCACCATATTACACCTCGATAATATTGTAGCGGAGCTTAGGCGAAGCCCTGCGTCGGTAGAACATCATCATCGTCACCACGCCGTCGTGCTGACGAAACTCTCCCTCAACACTCGGCTGGATCGGAGTTCGAGGGACGTCATCGAGCTGAACGTGTGCTGAACTCGGAGGTGCCGTGCGTTCGGTACTTGATCGGTCGGATCGTGAAGACGTACGACTACATCAACCGCGTTGTGTTAACGCTTCCGCTTTCGGTCTACGAGGGTACGTGGACAACACTCTCCCCTCTCGTTGCTATGCATCACCATGATCTTGCGTGTGCGTAGAATTTTTTTGAAATTACTACGTTCCCCAACAGTGGTATCAGAGCCTGGTTTTATGCGTTGATGTTATATGCACGAGTAGAACGCAAGTGAGTTGTGGGCGATATAAGTCATACTGCTTACTAGCATGTCATACTTTGGTTCGGCGGTATTGTGAGATGAAGCGGCCCGGACTGACATTACGCGTACGCTTACGCGAGACTGGTTTCACTGTTGCGAGCACTCGTTGCTTAAAGGTGACTGGCGGGTGTCTGTCTCTCTCACTTCAGTTGAACCGAGTGTGGCTACGCCCGGTCCTTGCGAAGGTTAAAACAGCACCAACTTGACAAACTATCGTTGTGGTTTTGATGCGTAGGTAAGAACGGTTCTTGCTAAGCCCGTAGCAGCCATGTAAAACTTGCAACAACAAAGTAGAGGACGTCTAACTTGTTTTTGCAGGGCATGTTGTGATGTGATATGGTCAAGACATGATGCTATATTTTATTGTATGAGATGATCATGTTCTGTAACTGAGTTATCGGCAACTGGCAGGAGCCATATGGTTGTCGCTTTATTGTATGAAATGCAATCGCCATGTAATTGTTTTACTTTATCACTAAGCGGTAGCGATAGTCGTAAAAGAAATAGTTGGCGAGACGACAACGATGCTACGATGGAGATCAAGGTGTCGCGCCGGTGACGATGGTGATCATGACGGTGCTTCGGAGATGGAGATCACAAGCACAAGATGATGAAGGCCATATCATATCACTTATATTGATTGCATGTGATGTTTATCTTTTATGCATCTTATCTTGCTTTGATTGACGGTAGCATTATAAGATGATCTCTCACTAAAATTTCAAGATAAAAGTGTTCTCCCTGAGTATGCGCCGTTGCGAAAGTTCTTCGTGCTGAGACACCACGTGATGATTGGGTGTGATAGGCTCTACGTTCAAATACAACGGGTGCAAAACAGTTGCACACACGGAATACTCAGGTTAAACTTGATGAGCCTAGCATATGCAGATATGGCCTCGGAACACGGAGACCGAAAGGTCGAGCGTGAATCATATAGTAGATATGATCAACATAGTGATGTTCACCATTGAAACTACTCCATCTCACGTGATGATCGGACATGGTTTAGTTTATTTGGATCACGTAATCACTTAGATGATTAGAGGGGTGTCTATCTAAGTGGGAGTTCTTAAGTAATATGATTAATAGAACTTAAATTTATCATGAACTTAGTACCTGATAGTATCTTGCTTGTCTATGTTAATTGTAGATAAATGGCCCGTGCTGTTGTTCCGTTGAATTTTAATGCGTTCCTTGAGAAAGCAAAGTTGAAAGATGATGGTAGCAATTACACAGACTGGGTCCGTAACTTGAGGATTATCCTCATTGCTGCACAGAAGAATTACGTCCTGGAAGCACCGCTAGGTGCCAGGCCTCCTGCAAGAGCAACACCAGAAGTTATGAACGTCTGGCAGAGCAAAGCTGATGACTACTCGATAGTTCAGTGTGCCATGCTTTACGGCTTAGAACCGGGTCTTCAACAACGTTTTGAACGTCATGGAGCATATGAGAAGTTCCAGGAGTTGAAGTTAATATTTCAAGCAAATGCCCGGATTGAGAGATATGAAGTCTCCAATAAGTTCTACAGCTGCAAGATGGAAGAGAATAGTTCTGTCAGTGAGCATATACTCAAAATGTCTGGGTATAATAATCTCTTGATTCAACTGGGAGTTAATCTTCCGGATGATAGCATCATTGACAGAATTCTTCAATCACTGCCACCAAGCTACAAGAGCTTCGTGATGAACTATAACATGCAAGGGATGAATAAGACAATTTCCGAGCTCTTCGCAATGCTAAAGGCAGCGGAGGTAGAAATCAAAAAGGAGCATCAAGTGTTGATGGTCAATAAGACCACTAGTTTCAAGAAAAAGGGCAAAGGGAAGAAGAAGGGGAACTTCAAGAAGAACAGCAAGCAAGTTGCTGTTCAGGAGAAGAAACCCAAGTCTGGACCTAAGCCTGAAACTGAGTGCTTCTACTGCAAGCAGACTGGTCACTGGAAGCGGAACTGCCCCAAGTATTTGGCGGATAAGAAGGATGGCAAGGTTAACAAAGGTATATGTGATATACATGTTATTGATGCGTACCTTACTAATGCTCGCAGTAGCACCTGGGTATTTGATACTGGTTCTGTTGCTAATATTTGCAACTCGAAACAGGGGCTACGGATTAAGCGAAGATTGGCTAAGGACGAGGTGACGATGCGCGTGGGAAATGGTTCCAAAGTCGATGTGATCGCGATCGGCACGCTACCTCTACATCTACCTTCGGGATTAGTATTAGACCTAAATAATTGTTATTTGGTGCCAACGTTGAGCATGAACATTATATCTGGATCTTGTTTAATGCGAGACGGTTATTCTTTTAAATCAGAGAATAATGGTTGTTCTATTTATATGAGTAATATCTTTTATGGTCATGCACCCTTGAAGAGTGGTCTATTCTTAATGAATCTCGATAGTAGTAACACACATATTCATAATGTCGAAGCCAAAAGATGCAGAGTTGATAATGATAGTGCAACTTATTTGTGGCACTGTCGTTTAGGTCATATCGGTATAAAGCGCATGAAGAAACTCCATAATGATGGACTTTTGGAATCACTTGATTATGAATCACTTGGTACTTGCGAACCGTGTCTCATGGGCAAGATGACTAAAACACCGTTCTCCGGAACTATGGAGAGAGCAACTGATTTGTTGGAAATCATACATAAAGATGTATGTGGTCCGATGAATATTGAGGCTCGTGGTGGATATCATTATTTTCTCACCTTCACAGATGATTTGAGCAGATATGGGTATATCTACTTAATGAAACATAAGTCTGAAACATTTGAAAAGTTCAAAGAATTTCAGAGCGAAGTTGAAAATCATCGTAACAAGAAAATAAAGTTTCTACGATCAGATCGTGGAGGAGAATATTTGAGTTACGAGTTTGGCCTACATTTGAAACAATGCGGAATAGTTTCGCAACTCACGCCACCCGGAACACCGCAACGTAATGGTGTGTCCGAACGTCATAATCGTACTTTACTAGATATGGTGCGATCTATGATGTCTCTTACTGATTTACTGCTATCGTTTTGGGGTTATGCTTTAGAGACGGCTGCATTCACTCTAAATAGGACACCATCGAAATCCGTTGAAATGATGCCTTCTGAACTATGGTTTGGCAAGAAACCAAAGTTGTCGTATCTTAAAGTTTGGGGTTGCGATGCTTATGTGAAGAAACTTCTACCTGATAAGCTCGAACCTAAATCGGAGAAATGTGTCTTCATAGGATACCCAAAGGAGACTGTTGGGTACACCTTCTATCACAGATCCGAAGGCAAGACATTCGTTGCTAAGAATGGATCCTTTCTAGAGAAGGAGTTTCTCTCGAAAGAAGTGAGTGGGAGGAAAGTAGAACTTGATGAGGTAATTGTACCTGCTCCCTTATTGGAAAGTAGATCATCACAGAAATCAGCTTCTGCGACACCTACACCAATTAGTGAGGAAGTTAATGATAATGATCATGAAACTTCAGATCAAGTTATTACTAAACCTCGTAGGTCAACCAGATCAAGATCCGCACCAGAGTGGTACGGTAATCCTGTTCTGGAGGTTATGTTACTAGACCATGACGAACCTACGAACTATGAAGAAGCGATGGTGAGCCCAGATTCCGCAAAATGGCTTGAGGCCATAAATCCGAGATGGGATCCATGTATGAGAACAAAGTATGGACTTTGGTTGACTTGCCCGATGATCGGCAAGCCATTGAAAATAAATGGATCTTCAAGAAGAAGACTGACGCTGACGGTAATGTTACTGTCTATAAAGCTCGACTTGTTGCGAAAGGTTTTCGACAAGTTCAAGGGATTGACTACGATGAGACCTTCTCACCCGTAGCGATGCTTAAGTCTGTCCGAATCATGTTAGCAATTGCCGCATTTTATGATTATGAAATTTGGCAAATGGATGTCAAAACTGCATTCCTGAATGGATTTCTGGAAGAAGAGTTGTATATGATGCAACCGGAAGGTTTTGTCGATCCAAAGGGAGCTAACAAAGTGTGCAAGCTCCAGCGATCCATTTATGGACTGGTGCAAGCCTCTCGGAGTTGGAATAAACGCTTTGATAGTGTGATCAAAGCATTTGGTTTTATACAGACTTTTGGAGAAGCCTGTATTTACAAGAAAGTGAGTGGGAGCTCAGTAGCATTTCTGATATTATATGTGGATGACATATTGCTAATTGGAAATGATATAGAATTTATGGATAGCATAAAGGGATACTTGAATAAGAGTTTTTCAATGAAAGACCTCGGTGAAGCTGCATATATATTGGGCATCAAGATCTATAGAGATAGATCAAGACGCTTAATTGGACTTTCACAAAGCACATACCTTGACAAAGTTTTGAAGAAGTTCAAAATGGATCAAGCAAAGAAAGGGTTCTTGCCTGTACTACAAGGTGTGAGATTGAGTAAGACTCAATGCCCGACCACTGCAGAAGATAGAGAGAAGATGAAAGATGTTCCCTATGCTTCGGCCATAGGCTCTATCATGTATGCAATGCTGTGTACCAGACCTGATGTGTGCCTTGCTATAAGTTTAGCAGGGAGGTACCAAAGTAATCCAGGAGTGGATCACTGGACAGCGGTCAAGAACATCCTGAAATACCTAAAAAGGACTAAGGATATGTTTCTCGTTTATGGAGGTGACAAAGAGCTCATCGTAAATGGTTACGTTGATGCAAGCTTTGACACTGATCCGGACGATTCTAAATCGCAAACCGGATACGTGTTTACATTAAACGGTGGAGCTGTCAGTTGGTACAGTTCTAAGCAAAGTGTCGTGGCGGGATCTACGTGTGAAGCGGAGTACATAGCTGCTTCGGAAGCAGCAAACGAAGGAGTCTGGATGAAGGAGTTCATATCCGATCTAGGTGTCATACCTAGTGCATCGGGACCAATGAAAATCTTTTGTGACAATACTGGTGCAATTGCCTTAGCAAAGGAATCCAGATTTCACAAGAGAACCAAGCACATCAAAAGACGCTTCAATTCCATCCGGGATTTAGTCCAGGTGGGAGACATAGAAATTTGCAAGATACATATGGATCTGAATGTTGCAGACCCGTTGACTAAGCCTCTTCCACGAGCAAAACATGATCAGCACCAAGACTCCATGGGTGTGAGAATCATTACTGTGTAATCTAGATTATTGACTCTAGTGCAAGTGGGAGACTGAAGGAAATATGCCCTAGAGGCAATAATAAAGTTATTATTTATTTCCTTATATCATGATAAATGTTTATTATTCATGCTAGAATTGTATTAACCGGAAACATAATACATGTGTGAATACATAGACAAACAGAGTGTCGCTAGTATGCCTCTACTTGACTAGCTCGTTAATCAAAGATGGTTATGTTTCCTAGCCATAGACATGAGTTGTCATTTGATTAAAGGGATCACATCATTAGGAGAATGATGTGATTGACTTGACCCATTCCGTTAGCTTAGCACTCGATCGTTTAGTATGTTGCTATTGCTTTCTTCATGACTTATACATGTTCCTATGACTATGAGATTATGCAACTCCCGTTTATCGGAGGAACACTTTGTGTGCTACCAAACGTCACAACGTAACTGGGTGATTATAAAGGAGCTCTACAGGTGTCTCCAAAGGTACTTGTTGGGTTGGCGTATTTCGAGATTAGGATTTGTCACTCCGATTGTTGGAGAGGTATCTCTGGGCCCACTCAGTAATACACATCACTATAAGCCTTGCAAGCATTGTGACTAATGAGTTAGTTGCGGGATGATGTATTACGGAACGAGTAAAGAGACTTTCCGGTAACGAGGTTGAACTAGGTATCGAGATACCGACGATCGAATCTCGAGCAAGTAACATACCGATGACAAAGGGAACAACGTATGTTGTTATGCGGTCTGACCGATAAAGATCTTCGTAGAATATGTGGGAACCAATATGAGCATCCAGGTTCCGCTATTGGTTATTGACCGGAGAGGTGTGTCGGTCATGTCTACATAGTTCTTGAACCCGTAGGGTCCGCACGCTTAACGTTACGATCACAGTTATATTATGAGTTTATATGTTTTGATGTACCGAAGGTTGTTCGGAGTCCCGGATGTGATCACGGACATGACGAGGAGTCTCGAAATGGTCGAGACATAAAGATTGATATATTGGAAGCCTATGTTTGGACATCGGAAGTGTTCCGGGTGAAATCGGGATTTTTCCGGAGTACCGGGAGGTTACCGGAACCCCCCGGTAAATTAATGGGCCTTATTGGGCCTAGGTGGAAGAGAGGAGAGGAGGCCAGGGCAGGGCCGCGCACCCCTCCACCCTAGTCCGAATAGGACAAGGAGAGGGGGGCGGCGCCCCCCTTCCTTCCTCCCCTCCACCTCTTCCCCCTCTCTCCTAGTCCAACATGGAAAAGGGGGAGTCCTACTCCCGGTAGGAGTAGGACTCCTCCTAGGCGCGCCTCTCCTCCTTGGCCTGTGGCCTCCCCCTTGTTCCTTTATATACGGGGGCAGGGGGCACCTCTATACACACAATTGATCAACGATCTTTTAGCCGTGTGCGGTGCCCCCCTCCACCATATTACACCTCGATAATATCGTAGCGGAGCTTAGGCGAAGCCCTGCGTCGGTAGAACATCATCATCGTCACCACGCCGTCGTGCTGACGAAACTCTCCCTCAACACTCGGCTGGATCGGAGTTCGAGGGACGTCATCGAGCTGAACGTGTGCTGAACTCGGAGGTGCCGTGCGTTCGGTACTTGATCGGTCGGATCGTGAAGACGTATGACTACATCAACCGCGTTGTGTTAACGCTTCCGCTTTCGTTCTATGAGGGTACATGGACAACACTCTCCCCTCTCGTTGCTATGCATCACCATGATCTTGCGTGTGCGTAGAATTTTTTTGAAATTACTACGTTCCCCAACAGTTGCCCCCAAGTGCCGAGTCATTATGCAATAATGAGCAGGGACTTATAAATATGATCATGCTTGAATCATTGATAGGAGCAATTGCTAGTCCCCAAGAGCCGGCTCATTATGATGTGATGAGCCGGGCTTCAATAAGGCCAATAAAAATGACTTTGCATTAGCCCCCAAGTGTCATGGTGCATGCTTGCAGCGACATGAGACTTGCATATTTGATATAATCTCAACTTGAATAATGTAGCCCCCAAGTGCCGGGTCGTAAGCCTGCAGCGACTCGGGACTATTCCCTCCATTGTAGAATAAATCATATTCATTGATAAAATAATAGCCATTGCGCTAAAGCGACTTTGAAAACCCTAATCACAATATTGGTTATTGATAACCATGATAAAAATCCAGCCATGTTGGCTATTAAAGATTTGAATAACATAACCCGGTTTGAAAACCGGTTCCTGCAATATAAACCAGTATATCCATGCAGATATGATGTATGCTATGATGATGTAATTATGATGCAATGTATGATGCAATATATGATGATGTATGTGTATGATAACAGAATACTTCAATGAAACTAGCATGATAGCCACTGGAGTATCCTCGCTTTCTGTAAGCCGGCTCTCACATGACCCAATCGATGTTTTAACCTAGATAAGTTCAGGGTCTTGTTTAAAGATTGACTTATCGAGAGTACACGAGGTCGGAGTAGCATCATGCAAACAGGCAGGTTTAACCAAGTTTCAATGAAGGCGGCTTAGTAGCCTGGGTTCATCCTCGCTATTTGTAAGCCGTGTCCTCACATGACAAACCGGCGTTTTAACCTTAACGAGCTCAAGGTCTTGTTTTAAAGATTGACTGTTAAGAGTTCACCGGGCCAATCAGGATTACCTGATGAAGAAGCAGCTGGCATACAGGCAGGATGAACCCGGAAGGGTTATGTCCTCTTTGGTGAATACACCTATGTTTGAACAAGATAACCCATTCAAAAGGGTAGTAACGCTATGTTCTCTTTGGTGAATACACCTATATTTGAACAGGAAGCCCCCAAGTGACATATTCATGAGCTGTGCTCGCCGGGTACCTATGTTTGAGTTGTGCTGTGCATCCAACTCTCTTTGGTCCCTGTAATTTTTATGAGAACTCGAACTTGCGAGCGATCATTCTTCTGAACCGAAAATTCTTAAACCGGATATTGAGAGCTTCAAAGCTTTGTGGGAGACAGCTTTCCTTTGAGCCGGATTTTAAACCGGAATCCTTCTTTTTAAGCCGGAAATTTTCTGACGGCCTTTAAATTTGCACCAATATGGCGGTTTAGGGTCCTGCATTAGACAACTTTGCAAGAGATAAATTCTTCTTGAACCGGAATTTTGAACCGAATATTGAGAGCGTCTGAGCTTTGCAAGAGACAGTTTCCTCTTAAACCGGATTTGAACCAGATACTAAGGGCTTCAGCGCTGTGTGGGAGACGGGATTTCCCTTAAACCGGACCATAAACCGGAAGCATCATTGTGAGCCGGAATATTTCTGACGGCCTTTAAATTTTCATCAATATAACAGTAGCCTCCGGGACCGGATTATCTTTCCCTTCAACATCCTGGGGCACTTGAATTTGCTGAAACTGGCAAGACTTGCTCAGTCATATCATCGTAGCCCCCGAGTCTTAAGATGGCTCAAGGAGTTGTCTTGAGATTCTTCGTACTTGGCCATAGCAGAAGGTATATATTATTGGTGCTAATAACACGACGTGAATCCACAGAAGGTTGAGGTGACTGCGGCAGGTTATAAATGATCCCGTATGAGCCGTGTCAGCAACTCGGCCAATGGTTCCTTCCAACTGGCTGTTTTGAAGTTTAACCAAACTGTAGTGGCAGCGACTTGTGTGCATGTCCATTGAGCCATCCAACGCAGACGGCGGCTGAATGATAATTTGCCTCCAATTTGTTGGAAGAAAAACCGGGCTACCCAAGCAATGACTTGCTCATACACAATAAACAGCTCATGCAAACAGGTGCGGCCCGATGTGTTGATGTAGACCAGACCGCGAGAGATGGATGACAAAGACGACCACAACATCAGAGGCAGCTCAGACAGATGAGTCGACCGCGGCATTGTAAGCCGGTGCGGCCGAGCGAGTTAATTCGCAGGGGCGGTCCCGGTGTGTTGAAGTAGTCCGGGCCGCTAGGGCGGCGGTTTGCGCGCATCCATTGACCGGGTAATGAGGCACGGATGAATACCAGGTGCAATGTTGCCAATACGTGCTCCGTATCCATTTGTAGTGAATAATTGTCCTGCGTACAAAAAATATAGCAGGGCAGAGTAGTTGTTTGTCGATGGAAATCAGCATGTACTTAACGAAATATGTAACATAAATATCACCTGATTTTTAGGCGACAGATGATCATTATATGGCGTCCGTAGATAACCAAGAACTTTTGTGTTGATCCTTTCAAGGGCCTTGCTAGAGTTCACCGTAGTTTGTATAATCTTCACTCCAAGAAATTGGGGCATAATTATCCTCGGGAACACCTCGTATATCTTCTGATATGATCAAAAGTTTTTTTTATTTAAGCGTACCCTCATGGCCGTCTTGCTGACAGTAGTACTGCTGGCCTCATCTTTGAATCAGAGGAAAAGTACTGGTATTGTGCAATATTCCTACTTCCCTTGGCTTTCTAGCCCTGTAGCCTCCACGTGATGAATAGGAGTGCAAATTGGAAGTTTTTGATTCTTGGGTTGGCTTCGGCCTTCACGTAGACTGTAGATAACTTTTTGTAGGAGCAGTAGTGGATGTCCGCTGGCTTTGCTGATTCGCTGTACTGCTTTGAAGCGGGGTTGTACTGCTTTCAGTCAAGCGCTCAAAGGCAAGGCTGCTCAGCAGCAAAGTCACACACGAGCTGTGACAGACAGACTGGTACGAGGCTGGTGACGGAGGCGAGACCGCTCGACGGTGACCCAAGCGCTCAGCAACTACCCCATCCGGCCGGTTAGTAGGGTGGTTTCAAAGCACCCGGCGAGTCAGCGGCCGGCGGGTTAGCGGAGGTAGCAACCGAGTCCTGACGCAGTTCTAAAGGTGACTGAGGAGACTCTTGGTGAAAAGAGACAGTGACTCGGCGAAGGCAGCGGCAACTTGAAGCAGAGGCAGCACGAGGCCGGCACACTAGTGAAAGCGGCTCGAGTCAACGGGGGCGGGTTGCCCAGCCTGCTCAAGGCGCGGTGGCAGTGGCGACTTTGATAACGGCCGCAACAGCGAAGATGAGGATACGGCAGTTTGACAATGCGCTGGCGGCGAGGCGTACTAGCAAGGGGGAGGCGACCCGGCAACATAGAGATCGAGCCAGTTTACTGAGGCGACTGTGATTTGGAGGCTTCAGTGAACCGGAGCAAGGCGTGGACGCTCCGGCGAGTCGTTTGAAGTGCGTCCGCCACAGCGGCGGGTTGGAGAGGCGCGGCCGAAGCGGCGACGGGTTGGAGAGGCGCGGCCGAACCGGTGACAGGTTGGAGAGGCGCGGCCAACGGGTTGGAGAGGCGCGGCCGAACCGGTGACAGGTTGGAGAGGCGCGGCCGAACCGGCAACGGGTTGGAGAGGCGCGGCCAAACCGGCGACGGGTTGGAGATGCGCGGCCGAACCGGTAACAGGTTGGAGAGGCGCGGCCGCGGGTCATTGATGGCGATCCAAAGGAGGCAAGGCGCGGCTGAACCGGTGACGGGTTAGTGTAGGCACAGTCGGAAGCGGCTCGGCGCTGCTGTTGTTGAAGCAGAGGTTGGCCAGCGGCTCACGGCGCGAAGCAGCTCAGGCTTGAGGTGAGCGATGGCGGCTCACGGGTCTGGCGGGTCACGGCCGCGGCATGGCTACAGCGGTTCAGGCACAGCACCAGAGAGATGATGGCTTGTGGCAGAGGCGCTGGCGAGGGCGTGGATGCAGAAGGTGATCCGGCAACGCGGCGGTTTACAAGTGTAACAGCGGTGACGGGGGCAACAAACCGAAATGACGAGGCCGGCGGAACTAGGCGGAGCCGTGGCAGAGCGGCAGTAGGAGGGAGAGGCGTGGGCGGCCGGATCACGGCACGGCGGTAGCAAGCAGCTTCCAAGTCCCCGGCTTCTTTTTCCTGTTTCCACTGCCTTGGTCTGCAACTTCTGCTACGCTATCTTCAGTATACACACACGCGTGGGATCAGTACGTGGAGGTGAAATTCCATGGGAGATGCCTTCCACGTGAGCCACAAAGTGATCTTGCTTTGGAACTTGTGTTTTGGAGTAGTCCTAGTACTAATCCTTCACAAATGCCTTCAATTGATTTTGACTTTTATCTGCGACAATATTCGCGCCGAGTCACGGAAGCTGTCGGATGCTGGGTGGCTGCCATCAAACTTTATATGCGCCATTGTATGAGCATAACCGAGGATCACGCCGATGCTCTGAATCTGGATTTGAACACGGACGACGGTGTAGGTCTCGGCAACTTGTCCCTCGTATCAACTGATTTCAGATGCGAGACTTCAACCTGCAGCGGCAACAGAAATTAACCCGGCCTCGGCGGATTATCTATAAATGCAACCTTAACTTTCTCTTGATCTTATATCTTGCATATGTCGCCTTGACTGTTCATCGATGATGTTATCTTCTGTGATGGCCCTTTTTCATCCGGCTCATCACGAGTTTCTCGATCCCTGAAGAAATCCCTTCAAGAACTCAACACCACCGTGCGCAGGCCCCACGGTGGGCGCCAACTGTCGTGGAATTGTCACGGCAGATGTCCTAGTATGAGGACTTAGTCGCGAGGCCAACGCATCTATGTGGTTGCTTGAGAGGGGTTGAGCGGAATCGAGAGACGCAACACAAGACAAGGGTTTAGACAGCTTCGGGCCCCGGGAAACATCATCCGGTAACAACCCTACATGCTGTTTGTGGCTATGTCTCATTATCATCACGAGGGAGTCGCCGGTAAACCGGCTCTTTGTGTCTAGCCCTAGAGATTGTTTCTTCTTCTTGCTTGTCCCCCTTTGGGGAGCCCTGCCCCTCCTTATATATGTTGAAGGGGCGGTTTACATGACTAGTCCTAGTTGGATTAGGATTACTCTATTACAAGTGGAGTCCTAGTCTTGCTTCCTTTGTAGGAGAATATTCCTTGTGCTTTCCTCATAAACCGGCCCACCATTAACATGAACTGGCCTTCTGGGCCTTGGGCCTTGTCATCCTTCCGCCCGCCCGCCGGGTCACCAGTGAGTCATAATGACCAGGCGGGTTGCTTGTAAACCGCCAGGTCAGGGCGGGTCGCCAGTGAATCGCCAAGTGTCAGCCGGGTCTCAAGTAAACCGCCAAGTCCGGCCGGGTTATACTTCCAGCTGGTTTACGCTCCGGGGTATATCCCCGACAGTCAGGCATTAAGCTTAAGTTTGATTGTGTTAAATCTCATATGAATACCGATGCTTTTCAAAAGTTTAGCACTAAATATGGACTTAATTCTGAGATAGTAGCCTCTTTCTGTGAATCTTTTTCTACTCATGTTGATCTCCCTAAAGAGAAGTGGTTTAAATATCACCCCCCATTAAAGAAGAAATTAAAGAACAGGTAGTTGCTAAAGAAGAAACTATCATCTACAATGTTGATCCAGTTGTTCCTACTGCTTACATCGAGAAACCACCTTTTCCTGTTAAAATAAAAGAACATGCTAAGGTTTCTACTGTGGTTCGTAGAAGTAATATCAAAGCACCTAAACCCCCTAAGCAAATCAAAGTAGAACCTAGTGTTGCTATGGTTAACGATCTCTTGGTCGATAATATTGACGGGCATGTTATTTACTTTGTTGGTGAGGCTGCTAGATTGCCAAACCCGATGGGAAAGATAAACATAGACCCGTTGTTGGCATGCCAGTTGTCTCAGTTAAAATAGGAGATCACTATTATCATGGTTTATGCGACATAGGTGCTAGCGTGAGTGCTATTCCTTTTACCTTATATCAAGAAATTATGAATGACATAGCACCCGCTGAAATAGAAGACATAGATGTTACTATTAAACTTGCTAATAGAGACACCATCACACCACTTGGGATTGTTAGAGATGTTGAAGTCTTGTGTGTGAAAATAAAATAACCTACTGATTTTCTTGTTCTTGGTTCCCCACAGGATGACTTTTGTCCCATTATCTATGGTAGCCCTTTCTTGAACACCATTAATGCTAAAATAGATTGTGAGAAACAAACTGTCGGTGTTAGCTTTGGTGATGAGTCTCATGAGTTCAAATTTTCCAAGTTTAGTAGAAAACCACATAAAAAAGAATTGCCTAGTAAGGATGAAATTATTGGTCTTGCTTCTATTGTTGTACCTCCTACTGATCCTTTAGAACAATATCTGCTAGACCATGAAAATTATTTGCATATGCACTAGATAGAATCTTGTTCGAACAACAACCTCTACTTAAGCACAATTTTCCTATTGAAACTCTAGGAGGTCCTCCTCCACCTAAAGGTGATCCTGTGTTTGAATTAAAATAGTTACCTGACACTTTGAAATATGCTTATCTCGATGAGAAAAAGATTTATCATATTATTATTAGTGCTAACCTTTCAGAACATGAAGAAGAAAGATTATTGGAAGTTCTAAGGAAGCACCGAGCTGCTATCGGATATACTCTTGATGATCTTAAGGGCATCAGTCCCACTCTATGTCAGCACAAGATTAATATGGAACCTGATGCTAAACCCGTTGTTGATCACCAACGTTGGTTAAATCCGAAGATGAAAGAAGTGGTAAGAACGGAAATATTAAAACTTCTGGAAGCAGGTATAATCTATCCTATAGCTGATAGTAGATGGGCAAGTCATGTCCATTGTGTCCCTAGGAAAGGAGGTATTACTGTTGTTCCTAATGATAAGAATGAACTTATTCCACAAAGAATTGTTACAGGCTATAGAATGGTAATTGACTTTAGAAAATTAAACAAAGCAACCAGAAAAGATCATTACTCTCTGCCTTTTATTGATCAAATGCTAGAAAGATTATCTAAGCACACACATTTTTGCTTCCTTGATGGATATTCTGGTTTTTCACAAATACCCGTTTCTCAACCTGATCAAGAAAAGACCGCTTTTACTTGTCCTTTTGGAACTTATGCTTATAGACGTATGCCTTTTGGTTTATGCAATGCACCTGCTACCTTTCAAAGATGTATGACTGCTATATTCTCTGACTTTTGTGAAAAGATTGTTGAGGTTTTCATGGATGACTTTTCTGTTTATGGGAAGTCTTTGATGATTGTTTAAGCAATCTTGATCGAGTTTTGCAGAGATGTGAGCAAACAAATCTTGTCTTGAATTGGGAGAAGTGCCACTTTATGGTTAACGAAGGTATTGTTTTGGGCCATAAAATTTCTGAAAGAGGTATTGAGGTGGACAAAGCTAAGGTTGATGCAATTGAGAAAATGCCATGTCCTAAAGATATCAAAGGTATTCATAGTTTTCTTGGTCATGTTGGTTTCTATAGGATATTTATCAAAGACTTTCCTAAATTTCTAGGCCTCTTACAAATCTTTTGCAAAAGGATATTCCTTTTGTTTTTGATGATGATTGTTTAGAAGCCTTCGAAACACTCAAGAAAGCCTTAATTTCTGCACCTATTGTTCAACCACCTGATTGGAACTTGCCTTTTGAAATTATGTGTGATGCTAGTGATTATGCTGTTGGTGTTGTTCTAGGACAAAGAGTTGATAAGAAACTGAATGTTATTCACTACGCAAGTAAAACTCTAGACAGTGCACAAAGAAATTATGCTACTACTGGAAAAAATCTAGCAGTGGTGTTTGCTTGTGATAAATTTAAATATTGTAGATTCAAAAGTAATTGTTCACACTGATCATGCTGCAATAAAGTATCTTATGGAAAAGAAAGATGCCAAACCTAGGCTTATTCGATGGGTTCTCTTGCTACAAGAATTTGATTTGCATATCACTGATAGAAAAGGAGCGGAGAACCCCGTAGCTGATAACCTGTCTAGGTTGGAGAATGTTCTTGATGACCCACTACCTATTGATGATAGTTTTCCTGATGAGCAATTAGCTGCAATAAATGTTTCTAATAGTACACCTTGGTATGCTAACTATGCTAATTATATTGTTGCTAAATACATACCCCCTAGCTTTACATACCAACAAAAGAAAAAATTCTTCTATGATTTAAGACATTACTTTTGGGATGACCCACATCTTAATAAAGAAGGAGTAGATGGTATTATAAGACGTTGTGTAACTGAGCATGAACATGAACAAATCCTATGAAAATGTCACTCCGAAGCTTATGGAGGAGATCATGCGGGAGACAGAACTGCTCACAAGGTATTGCAATCTGGGTTTTATTGGCCTACTCTCTTCAAGGATTCTCGTAAGTTCGTCTTATCTTGTGATGAATGTCAAAGAATAGGTAATATCGGTAAGCGTCAAGAAATGCCTATGAATTATTCACTTGTTGTTGAACCATTTGATGTTTGGGGATTTGATTACATGGGACCTTTTCCTTCCTCTAATGGGTATACTCATATTTTGGTTGCTGTTGATTATGTTACTAAGTGGGTAGAAGCTATTCCAACTAGTAGTGCTGATCACAACACCTCTATTAAAATGCTTAAAGAAGTTATTTTCCCAAGGTTTGGAGTCCCTAGATATTTAATGACTGATGGTGGTTCACACTTTATTCATGGTGCTTTCCGTAAAATGCTTGCCAAGTATGATGTTAACCATAAAATTGCATCACCCTATCATCCTCAGTCTAGTGGTCAAGTTGAACTTAGCAATAGAGAAATAAAATTAATTTTACAAAAGACTGTCAATAGGTCCCGGAAGAATTGGTCTAAGAAATTAGATAATGCACTTTGGGCTTATAGAACATCATATAAAAATCCTATGGGTATGTCTCCTTATAAAATGGTTTATGGAAAAGCTTGTCATTTGCCTCTTAAGTTAGAACATAAAGCTTATTGGGCAATTAAAGAACTCAACTATGATTTGAAACTTGCTGGTGAGAAGAGGTTATTTGATATCAGCTCATTAGATGAATGGAGAACCCAAGCTTATGAAAATGCCAAGTTATTTAAAGAAAAAGTTAAAATATAGCATGATAAAAGAACCCAGAAGCGTGAGTTGAAGGTTGGAGAATATGTTCTTTTGTACAACTCTTGTTTCAGATTCTTTGCAGGAAAACTCCTCTCCAAATGGGAAGGACCCTATGTTATCGAGGAGGTTTATCGATCTGGAGCTATCAAAATAAATAATGCCGAAGGTACTAACCCGAAGGTTGTTAATGGGCAACGAATGAAACATTCTATCTCAGGTACGCCCATTAATGTTGAAAGCAATATTATCCAAACTATGATATCAGAAGAACACATAAAAGAAACCTCCCGGAACACTCCAGAATCGTGAAAAAGGGAGGTATGTGATACGTAAGTAAACGGACTCCGAAAAATCTGCAAAAATATTTTCTGTCTGTTTTGGGATATGAAAAAAGTTAGGAAAATAAGAAACAACCAGGAAGTCACCCCTGGTGGGCGCAAGACACCAGGGCGCGTCTGGCAGGCGCGCCCAGGTGGGTTGTGCCCACCTTGGGTACCTTTCGGACTCCGTTTTTCTTCCGGTTGCTTGTTTCCCAAGATAAAAAATCTTTATATACCTCCCGAACCTATTGACCTTCGTATCGCGGAGAAATCTCCTATTTTATTTTCCTTGCTGTTTTCTGACAGGTCTAATCCACCATGGTCGCTTCAAGCTCCTCCAAGGACAAGTTCTTCGAGAACGTCATCAACCCATATTTGCGGGAAGTGATGCAGCACCCTCAAGCTATCCAGATGCGTGAGGGGGTGCTCCACATCCGCGATGTGCAAGGCCCCAAGGGGACTAGATCCGTAGAGGCTAGGCTTGGAACTATGGAGTAGGAAGTCTTCCGGTGCAAGGGGATGGTGGAACGTGGACTCAGTGCCAATCACCTCATGATCGCGGACTAAACCCGTGATCTCAAGGTGGATGGCAAGTCCATGAAGGACATCATCTTCTCCTTCAATGAGCAAATCAACTTCCTCCAGAGCCAGATCTACGACCTTCAAAACCAAGTCTTTGAATATGAGGCAAGGTTTAAAGGTATGAGTTTGGATGCCAGTTGCAGGACCTGAGAGACTCACTCCTCCTCTTATGATGGTGAGCCTCTACCATGGAAACCCGAGGACAAGATCGCTACCACTTCATCACCACCACCTCCTTCTTCATCACCAAAAGAAAATTGAGTATCGGGTATGGGCACTCCCCTTGGCTTGCGCCAAGCTTGGGGGAGGTGCCCCGGTATCGTATCACCTCCACTATCTTTTGACTTTATTTACCTTAGTTCGATCCATAGTTATCTTTTGCTTTAGATGAATACAAGTTTAGTTCGATCCTTTCTTTTCGAGAGTTTGCTTAGTGATCTATCATTGTAATCGTATGCGAGATATATAATAAAGTTTAGTTAGAGTTTTGTTTTCTTTACTTTCATGTTCAACAAAAAAGGAAAGGAAATAAATGAAAAAGATCATATGCTAATCTTATGGTAAGTAATGACACCAAATAAGGAAAAGTATAAGTAGAAAATTTTATTGGAGATTGACAAACATAACATTGGTCAATGATGCAATTGATGAAAGAATTAATAAGGGAAGAGAAGATTCACATGCAAATACACTATCTTGGAAATCTTTTGTGATTGTGAGCCCCCATCAAAATATTATATGCCAAAATTGTTGACGTTGGACAAGGAAGACAACGTAATGATTTATGTTTGTTCATATTCACATAGAAGTTATATTGTCATAGATCCTTCAACATGTGGTGCTTGCCCCCCATCTTTGCTAGCCAAAAATTCCGCACCAAGTAGAGATACTACTTGTGCATCCAAAAACCCTTAAACCCAAATCTTATATTCAAGAGTCCACCATACCTACCTAAGGATTGAGTAAGATCCTTCAAGTAAGTTGTCATCGGTGCAATAAGGCAATAAAAATTGCTTCTAAAAGTGTTAGATCATTTAGTGTAAGAGAAAATTGAGCGTTGTACGAACTTGTGATGGCAAAGAATAAAAGCGACAGACTGCATAATAAAGGTTGCTATCATAAGGGGTAATATAACGTGATTGCACTGTCACGTTCTTTTGCACTAAGGGATTGAGCATACAAACAAAAAGCGCATGGCAACCTCTGCTTCCCTCTACGAAGGGCCTATCTTTTACTTTTATGTATTTACTTTCATGCAAGAGTCAAAGTTTTTCTCTCTATTCCTTTTTATTTTTCTCTTTTGGCAAGCATCATGTGGTGAGGAAAGGTCTAGGCACATATATCCAGTTGGATATGGGTAGCATGAGTTATTATTTTTTTACATCACCCTTGAGGTGAATACGTTGGCAGGCGAAATTATAAGCCTCTATCTTTTTATGTGTCTGGTCAAAACTTTTTGCTCATGTGTATGCGGTGAGTGTTAGCAATCATAGAAGACTATATGATGGTTGAGTATGTGGACTTGCCTAAAGGCTCCGATACATGACCCTTCCTGAAAAGACGATGAATTGTAGTTGCAAAGTTGACTGAGAACATAGTTTCTTGGTTTCCAATAGAGTTTATGCTTTATACTTCGATGTTGTGATGAATTGTTACTTATTAATGAGAAGTCTATGATAAAAGTTCTATGATAAAACTTTTATGTTAAAGTTTTTTGCCGTTATAATAATTTACATGATGCTTCTATGTCCGTATTTTGTTTTTATCGACACCTCTCTCTCTCTAAGCATGTGGACATGTTTTTCAATTTCAGTTTTCGCTTGAGGACAAGCGAGGTCTAAGCTTTGGGGAGTTGATACGTCCATTTTGCATCATGTTTACCTACTATTATTTATAATGTTTTTATGCATAATAATGCTTTTTGAGTAATTCTAATGTCTTTTCTATCATAATATGCAAGGTTCACACAAAGAGGGAGAATTCCGGCAGCTGGAAATTTGGACCTAAAAAAGCTACGTCCGGCTACCTATTCCGCACAACTCCAAATGAGCTGAAACTTCACAAGGAAATTTTATGGCATAAATAAGAATTATTGGAGCGAATAACTACCAAAAGGGGCCCACCAGGTGGGCACAACCCACCTAGGCGCGCCAGGGAGCCCAGGCGCGCCCTGGTGTGTTGTGCCCTCCTCGGCCCACCTACGGTGCCCATCTTCTGGTATATAAGTCATTTTGACCTAGAAAAAATAAGGAGAGGACTTTCGGGATGGAGTGCTGTCGTCCTGAGGCGGAACTTGGGCAGGAGCACTTTTGCCCTCCGGCGGAGCGATTCCGCTGGGGGGACTTTCCTCCTGGAGGGGGAAATCATCATCATCATCACCAACAACCCTCTCATCTTGGGGAGGCCAATCTTCATAAACATCTTCTCCAGCACCATCTCCTCTCATACCCTAGTTCATCTCTTGTGTTCAATCTTTGTACCGGAACCTCAGATTGGTACATGTGGGTGACTAGTAGTGTTGATTATATCTTGTAGTTGATCACTATATGGTTTATTTGGTGGAAGATTATATATTCAGATCCATTATGATATTTAATACCCCTCTGATCATGAACATGTTTATCACTTGTGAGTAATTACTTTTGTTCTTGAGGTCACGGGAGAAATCATGTTGCAAGTAATCATGTGAACTTGATATGTGTTCGATATTTTGATAATATGTATGTTGTGATTCCCTTTGTGGTGTCGTGTGAACGTCGACTACATGACACTTCACCATATTTGGGCCTAAGGGAATGCATTGTGGAGTAGTTATTAGATGATGGGTTGCTAGAGTGACAGAAGCTTAAACCCTAGTTTATACGCTACTTCATAAGGGACCGATTTGGATCAAAAAGTTTAATGCTATGGTTAGACTCTATCATAATACTTTTCTCGTAGTTGCAGATGCTTCCGAGGGGTTTAATCGTAAGTAGGAGGTTTGTTCAAGTAAGAACAACACCTAAGCACTGATCCACCCACATATCAAATTATCAAAGTAGTGAACACAAATCAAGCCAACATGGTGAAAGTGACTAGACGAAATTCTCGTGTGCCCTCAAGAACATTTTGCTTATTATAAGAAGATGTTTTGGCCTGTCCTTTGCCACAAAAGGATTGGGCTATCTTGCTGCATATTATTTGCAGTTACTGTTACGTGTTCGTTACAAATTATCCTGCTACTAAATTATTTGTTACTTACAATTTCAGTGCTTGCAGACATTACCTTTCTGAAACCAATTGTTATTTCCTTCTGCTCCTCGTTGGGTTCGACACTCTTACTTATCAGAAGGACTACAATTGATCCCTATACTTGTGGGTCATCACATAGCCATTCCGAGATATATTGTCATGCAACTTTCACCGTTCCGTTTATTATGACACGCACCATCATTGTCATATTGCTTCACATGATCATGTAGTTGGCATAGTATTTTTGGCAAGGCCACCGTTCCTATTTTTATACATGTCACGCTAGATCATTGCACATCCCGGTACACCGCTGGAGGCATTCATATAGAGTCATATTTTGTTCTAGAGTCGAGTTGTAATTCTTGAGTTGTAAGTAAATAAAAGTGTGATGATTATCATTATTAGAGCATTGTCCCATGTGAGGAAAGGATGATGGAAGCTATGATTCCCTCTAAAGTTGGGATGAGTCTCCGGACTTATAAAAAAATAAAAGAGGCCAAAGAAGCCCAAATAAAAAAAGAGGCCAAAGAAGCCCACACAAAAAAGAGAGAAAAGAGAGAAGGGACAATGTTGCTATCCTTTTTTCACACTTGTAATTCAAAGTAGCACCATGATCTTCATTATAGAGAGTTTCCTATGTTGTCAATTTCATATACTAGTAGGAATTTTTCATTATAGAAGTTGGCTTGTATATTCCTATGTTTCTATGTTTCTGCTCGCATTGCCATCGCAGTCGGTATTCTATGGTGCTACGTTTATGATGCGCGACCCATCACAAATAGTTCATGATTATAGAAGTAGACAATCACACACATTTTCTTTTCCTAGACTGTGTGCGATTCTATGTAAGAGTGCACACAGTTGTTGCTATAAAACTATATGAGAAGCTTGAATGCATCCCACATGATTCATCCGTCGTACCCGCGTCGATGATCGACCTATCGCACGTGTTCTTCTATGACCAAATGTTTGTGATGCGCACAACATCACAAATAGTCCATAATTGCGAAGCGTGTGAGATAAGGTGATTATCTCAAACATTTAATAAGAAATAACTGTGTGCGATGCTGTTGTTAATCGCACACATTTTTTCTTGGTTGATCGTGTGTGCAGTAGAGATTGATCGCACGCGTAGTGGATCCTAGAAACGTGTCTGATCTCCACGTCTATCGCAGACGTTTCGCTTTCACAAACCTTGTGTAGTGTAATCCCTAATTAATCCCTAATTTGAAAACTACATATTTTGAATTTGAAAGTAGGCAATCACTTATTTCATATCCAACCTTGTTTATTACAAATATAGCTTCGACCACGAATGCATAATTCGATGCACAGGTACATATATTGAAGAACTATACAAGCACCAAGTAAAGAATGATGAACCATAGTTGTACTAAAGACTGTAAAGAGAGAGGCGAAAGACATTCTGGTTGCTGGAGAAGGTGAAGCGGAATGCCCATATTGTGCCCTCCTCCATGCGTAATGCGCGCACGACTCTAGGCCAACCCCTTGTGATGGTTGCTCATGCATCCTTCACTGTCTTCATTGGGACTTCTCAATGCTCTTTTTAGTCTGGATGAAATACTTTAACCTTCATTGTGTGCCCACCAATCATGTACTTTGCGAGGTAATCTTGAGTGAACTGCTTTGGGAACCACTACGAACGAAAAAGATTCAGAGTTTGTAGTTACCATCCTATAGCTCACTATTGTGTTGGATAGAGCATAAACAAATAATTTGCTTGCCACCATTCGTATCTTTTTGCTAATAATCATTATCAGTTTCCTCACTTGATGCTTGTTCATGAATATCTCATTGCCCCATATGCAAAAAGGGTCGATGCGTGGATCCTTGCCAAGGGCATATGTACCTACAAGCAACAAGTCAATATTAGAAGCTAACAAGTATCCAGGTCTGGATCTATATGCACTACATTATGGAACGACGGGGGGAGTAAAGGCCGAGGATGAAACTAACCTCGGCGGAAAATGGTGGCCACTCCCGTTGTTGTCCTGCATAAGTAGTGGAAAGGCATCATAAGTACAGCAACCTTTACATCAAACAAATATAGCAAAGGTAAACAACAACATCTCCAAATGATAGCTTGAATGTGTTGGTTTCAACATGCTGTTAAAGCAGATATAAAATGGAAGGCAATGTTACCCACAACAGGCTTAACAGCCATCAAATATTGCAATTCGAACTGGTATTGATGAAAATGAATAGAACGTAGGTAATGCTTAAACATCACACTGGATAAATGGGTAAACCTGAATAAAGGGCATGTGTTAACTACACCAGGCTTAACTGGAACCAAAAATAGCCGTTCAAACTGGTATTGATGCAGTCGAGCAGCACAGTTCCGACTTGCACATAATGAACATCACATTGTGAATGACTGAAATAAACAAGGCATAAATCTATCCATTGAAAACTGGATAGAGTCTCACTACAACCAACCTAACAAGCAAATACAGATAAACAGGGCATATGCTTGAAAACTGGATAAATGCTCACTTCAACCAACCTAACAAGCAAATACAGATAAACAAGGCATCTGCTTGAAAACTGGACAAATGCTCACTGCAACCAACCTAACAACCAAATACAGATAAACAAGACATTGCTACTTCTTGAGCTTGCATTGGTTTTTCCCTTGAAGAGGAAAGGGTGATGCAGCAAAGTAGAGATAAGTATTTCCCTCAGTTAGAGAACCAAGGTATCAATCCAGTAAGAGACAACACACAAATCACCAATACCTGCACAAACAATCAAACACTTGCAGCCAACGCGATAAAGGGGTTGCCAATCCCTTCACGGTCACTTGCAAAAGTGAGATCTGAAAGAGATAAATAAAACTAACCAAAAGATAATGTAAATATTTTTGGGGTTTTTGGTTTATAGATCAGAAAGTAAAAGATTGCAAAATAGTATATCGGAAACTTATATGATGGAAAATAGACCCTGGGGCCATAGGTTTCACTAGAGGCTTCTCTCAAGATAGCAAATAATATGGTGGGTGAACAAATTACTATCGAGCAATTGATAGAAAATCGCAAAGTCATGACGATATCTAAGGCAATGATTATGAAATATAGGCTTAGATATCATCACAACTTTGAGATTTTCTATCAATTACTCAATAGTAATTTGTTCACCCATCATGTTATTTGCTATCTTGAGAGAAGCCTCTAGTGAAACCTATGGCCCCCGTGTCTATTTTCCATCATATAAGTTTCTGATCTACTATTTTCCATTATATAAGTTTCCGATCTACTATTTTGCAATCTTTTACTTTCCAATCTATAAACCAAAAACCCAAAAATATTTACTTTATCGTTTGTTTAGTTTCATCTATCAAGATCTCACTTTTGCAAGTAACTGTGAAGGGATTGACAACCCCTTTATCGCGTTGGGTGCAATTTGTTTGATTGTTTGTGCATGTATTGGTGATTTGTGCGTCGTCTCCTACTGGATTGATACATTGGTTCTCTAACTGAGGGAAATACTTATCTATACTTTGCTGCATCACCCTTTCCTCTTCAAGGGAAAACAAATGCAAGCTCAAGTAGTAGCAGCGGCCACCTTGCCAACGTCCACCAGAGAGGCCATGATAAACCTCTTCTTGGTCGAACGCTCGTCGGGCTCCCCGGGATACGTGGTCGGGCTTAGGTTGCGACATTCTGGAGCAGGGATGTGGATATGGTGGGGACGGACATCGCAGGCCTAATCTAAAAACTCAGGGGAGTGGGGCGACAGTATGGGAATCACTGGTAACCTGAACTTTATTATATAAGCTAGGAGGAACGGGCAGACCGGCAGGGGTTGGCGGCGGCGGCGAGCTATGGTTCGAGGGGGGAGGGGCGGGTGGGGGGACTGTGGAGGGGGGTGTTTGAGGATACGCCGCGGCTAATGAAAATTTTAGTAATGGTGGGTGGAGATGGTGGTGGACGAGGGAGGGCGACTGTTCAAATGCCTTGGCTACTGCAATTTTACTATAAGGTCGGTGCTGCAGGAGTGTGGGCGATGGTTGAAGTACGACGGCTACTAAAATTTGGGTAAAGGAATTGATGCGGGGCGGGAGTACCCAAGATCGTGCACGGTCCAATAAGAACATGCGTGTATGATAATAAGGAAAAGTGGCGGAACCGCCGATTTTTGTAACGCTCAAGGCGAGTAGTTTGTTTTTAGATTTCTAGCTAGCTGGTATATCGCACACGGTTCGTCCTAATTTTCAGACGTAGACGTGGAATTCAATCTAAGTAAGCTACCCGCCTTTAGATTGCACAGGTGGTGATTTTACAGCGCACTTGCATCGCACACGGTTAAGCCAGTACCTCGACCCTTTTGCTCGCGCTTGTGCAGTCGTGGTGATTTTACAGCGCACTTGCGTCTCGCACAGTTTAGCCAGTACCTCCACCTTTGCTCGCGCTTGCGCAGTTGTGGTGATTCACAGTGCACTTGCATCGCACACGGTTAAGCATTATACCTATGTCCGTTGAGCGTCATCAGAGTCTTTGCAGCAAAAAAACGTTAGAGAGGGTCAGAAGACAGCCACACCAACATGTAGCTCAAATATATATGAGTGAAAAGGGTGGTCTGTGATGTTCATAATTCCAATGCACAACTTTGACCGCGTGGGCCCACGGTTGGGCGCGTCGCCAAAGATCGATGAGAGGGGCCAGAAGTCAAGAACCACCTGGAAGTGGCCAAATATATGTAGGAATATAGGGTGTGATGTTTAAAACTTTAAATACACAATGCACAACTTTAGTGGCACCTGCCTCGCAAACCTGAAAGCACCCTTGGATATATCTATAATAACATAATGTGGTAGCTAGCTAGGGTGCTTGACCCACCTCCCACTTCGTGTCAGCGGGGCGGATGCACGTAATGATACTTTGGTCATACATGCATGTCGCCATGACCTACCATAAGACGGACCAGTGTGAATAATATATCGTTTGGTCACATGACAACTATTGTTGTCGATGAACTGCTTGGGCCAATAGATTGAACCATCATAAAAAATCGCATGAGAGGGACCACAAAACCAGCACCTCTTGCATGCCGCCCAAAATTATGTACGTTGGAAGGGGTGATGTGTGTTTTCAATATAGAATAATGTACATTTTAGATGTGGTGCCTACCTCTCGATACAGACAACAACCATGAAGGTCAGTTAGTTAAGGACGTGATACGCAAGGTATGGTGTAGGTCGAACCCAGCAATCCGAGCATGTGGGAGGGGATCCTAACAACACATGAGCTCGAGCTTTGGTTGAACGACATGTGACGCTGACCGGCCCTAACACGAACTAGGAGGAATCCATTCATGGCCAACACATACCCCTCATTATCGGTCAAAGGGATGATATATATACACTCGGGGAGCCCACAGATATGTGTGTCGTCACAAAAAACCGCACAAGGGAGACGCGGTCGATCAGAAGATCCCGTATACACTGCATGCGGCCCGAAAATATGTATGGGTACGGTGGTGTGTGATGTGTTTAAATCCCGAATGCACAACTTCGATGGGCCACCAACTATACTACAAATCAAACACCGTGCCCGACCCCAAGCCTGGTTCAATATGTACGATTGCGGTTTCCCAACTTCGAGACGGCGGGGGAGGGGGGTGTCGTCCAACGCATGCGCTCAAACTTTATTTGGTCTAACATGGCACACATAGCAATAGGAACCCATCATTTTCAAACCCTTCTCGTTGTTGGGTCAAAGGGATAGATTGTGTGGGGCCCCTCGTTATCGGTCAAGGATAATATATATACCTCGGGGAGCCCACTGATATGTGCGGGTCTATAAACCGCACAAGGGAGACATGCTCGATCAGAACACCTGGACCCCTATACCCTGCATGCGACCTGAAAAAGGTTTATATAATCGCCATGACAGATCACTATAGAGTCAATTAATTTTTCAGAAAAATAACAAATAAAAACATAGTCTACAAATTAGCAAAACAAGGATCCCAAGGTTTATATAATTGACATGATAGGTCACTATAGAGATATTTGTCTCTATAATGACTGTGTCATGGCATTTAAATGAAGCCTGAGATATGCAACTTCCCACCGGGTCACCCATCCTTGGACTACACCAGCCCGAGCATGCTTAACTTCTACATTCTATTCGACTAGGCTAGCGGATGGGAAGCCGCCCCTTGCTGATAGGAACTGCCTCCTTGACTTCAAGGCGTTTCACGCTGGTCACCCTATGGGACCTACTCCCTCCTATCAGACACATTTGTGCTTTTAGAAACTGTGTGCGATATTTACATGGCTGGTGCGTCGCCGCCTAGCCTTCAATGAGCACTAACACTGGTAGCGGGAAAACAATGGGAGAAGAGGTGGGAAACCGATGAGAGGAGTGGCGGGAAACGGTAGCCTGTTTGGATAGATAACAACATTAATATAGAAAACTTAGTAGAGAAGGAAGCATGAGCAAGCACAACGCAAGCGCATGGTGCTTACCCATATACTGCATGTGCTGTTGAAAGGGATGAGGATTGTCGTTCGATCTAGGAGCATCCAATGGTGCAGACGTACGATTCGTGGGGTTTGGGTTCTAGCCAATCAGAATGCACGACTCAGATCGCGCGCGCAGCAGGGGGGAGGGAGGGGGCAACGGCCACGGTTTGGTAGGCACACAGCTTTCGTGAGTGAACCGTGTGCTATTTGAAAACATTTCGTGAGAAGAATCTCGGTTTTTAAATCCAGTAAATCCAAAACTCACCCGAAAATCGTGAAACTTGGCATGGTGTCACGACATGGCACATATATGTCGAGGAATTTTTTTGTCCATTTTGGCGCAAGTTTTATTACAAGCCTCTTACAAACCGGAGCTTCTCTCAAAGGAGCCTCGTGGTTCCGATAGGGAAACGTGTCCCCTTGTGGGTGAAACAATAATCACTGCCTCTTTTCGTCTTGTATTTTCTTCTACGGGCAACATGGAAGACAGGATGTCCGTGCTGAAATTTCAACTTATTCAGGGTTCGTTTGGCCTTTTTATACACTAATTGAGTTTCCTAGGCATTTAATGTCCACAATTCAAATCTGAACTACAAATACATGCTGCAGTTCACCAAAATGGCTAGAAAAATTATACATGTGTCCTTGGGTGCATGTTTAGGTCCCATGCCAGGAATGGGAATGAATTACAACCGTACCGACGTCTTGGCTCGTCCTCAAACATTTGGAATCTCTGTTTTTAAATCCCCATAAACCCAAAACTCACCAGAAAGTCATGAAAGTTGGCATGGTGTCACGTCATGGCACATATATGTCGTGGTAAAAACATTGTCCAATTTGGGCCAAGCTTTATTACAAACCTATTACAAACCGGAGCTTCTCTCAAAGAAGCCTCATGGTTCCGATAGGGAAACGTGTTCCCCTTGTGGGCGTAACGATAATCACTGCCTCTTTTCGCCTTGTATTTTCTTCTACTGGCAACATGGAACGACAGGATATCCGTGCTGAAATTTAAACTTATTCATTGTTCGTTTGGCCTTTTTATACACTAGTTGAGTTTCCTAGGCATTTAATGTCCATAATTCAAATATGAACTACAAATACATGCTCCAGTTCACCAAAATGGCTAGAAAAATTATACATGTGTCCTTGGGTGCATGTTTAGGTCCCATGCCAGGAATGGGAATGAATTACAACTGTACTGGCATCCTGGCTCACCTCAAACATTTGGAATCTTGGTTTTTAAATCCCATAAATCCAAAACTCGCAAGAAAGTCATCAAAGGTGGCATGATGTCATGTCATGGCACATATAGGTCGTGGTAAAAACATTGTCCATTTTGGGCCAAGCTTTATTACAAACCTCTTACAAATCAGAGCCTGTCGCAAGAACCCTCGTGGTTTCGATAGGGAAACGTGTGCCCTTGTGGGCGAAACGATAATCGCCCCCTCTTCTAGCCTTGTATTTTCTTCTACACGCAACACGGAACAACAGGAGATTCACGCTGAACTTTGAAATTATTCAGGGTTCGTTTGACCTTTTTTATTCATTAATTGAGTTTTCTAGGCATTTAATGTCCATAATTCAAATCCGAACTACAAATACATGCTCCGGTGCACCAAAATGGCTAGAAAAAACGTACATGTGTCCTTGGGGTGCATGTTTAGGTCCCATGGAAGGAATGGGAATGAATTCAACCGTCTCAGCGTCCTGACTTTGCCACAAACATTGCGAATCTTGGTTTTTAAATCTTTGTAAATCCAAAACTCACGAGGAAATCATGAAACTTGGCATGGTGTCACTACATGGCACATATATGTCGTGGTAAAATAATTGTCCAATTTGGCCCAAGCTATATTACAAGCCTCTTACAAATCGAAGCTTCTCGCAACCCTCGTGGTTCCGGTAGGGAAACATGCCCCTCTTGTGGGCGAAACGATAATCGCTGCCTCTTCTCGCCTTGAACTTTGTTTTCTACAGGCAACATAGAATAATAGGAGTGTCGTGCTGAAATTTGAAACTGTTCAGGGTTCGTTTGGCCATTTTATATATTAATTAAGTTTTCTATGCATTTAATGTAGTCCATAATTAAAATTTGAACTACAAGCACATGCTCCAGTGAAGCAAAATGGGTGGGAAATCGTGTGTGTGTCATTGGGTGCATGTTTAGGTCGCATTGAAGGAATGGGAATGAATAACAAACTTCTCGTCATCCTGAAACATTGAGAATCTCGGTTTTTAAATCCCAGTAAATCGAAAACTCACCCAAAAAACATGAAACTTGGCATGGTTTCATGACATGCCACATATATGTCGTGGTAAAAAAATTGTCCAGTTTGAGACAAGGCGCACACATTAATAGCCAACGAAGTCCTTTTGAAACAAATAGCTGACACGTTAATATCGCAAACGGTTGTATTATATGAACCATGTGTTTCCGTAACCATTTAAGTGCGGCCACGTGTCCCTCTTTTCTTATGGGATGGTACTACCTCCGCCAAAATTTAACCATACTCGGTAGCATGCGCGCAGCTGTTTGATTAGGCGGGACGAGCACGAGAAGTCCGCCGTGTAGGCTCGATGGGACGCGTGCAAGCAGTCTGCCGCGCAGGCTCGACGGGACGCGTGCATCCTATCCACCTCGTAGGATTGACGGGACACGTGCGAGCAGCAAGGCCGCCCATGCTCACTGGGAAGCAAGCTCTTTGACCTCCATCCACCAGCCTCCCGCCTCGCTCACAACTTCTCCATTAATGGCGGTCGAGCTGCTGTTTAACACACGGTTAATTAAAGCAACTGGACGGAGGGTGTTTGCTTGTGATCCCATGGCCCCGCTCAACGTTAGCATTTGCTTTGTTCATGTTTCCAACTCGTATTCCAACCTAACTTAAAATGCCACATAGGGCAACGAATAACACGACGACAAATAAAATGGCAACGGATAATACGACGACAAATTTACAATGGTGTGGATAATAATTGTCTTACATATTCCGGATAATTTAAAATTCCACATGCGGCAAATCCCGGAAGACACGGCGGCAAGAGAAGAAGGAAATCGCAGACAACGATCTGGGTCGCTACTGTCTCTACTCGTCGATGGATTACCGGTGACGACATCCTCCACCTCCTTCTTCAATTCCTCATGACTTTGCTTGAAAGCAGCCACGGATTCCTCCACCTCCTGCTTGCGCTTGATCCGGAGCTTCCTGAAGTCACCCATCAGTTCCTCGATGACCGCTGTCAGCGTCATCCCCAAGGCACTGCTCTGCTCATGCAGCATCTTCCAGCCGGCGGCCTCCTCCTCCTTCTCGGCGAGCGCCTTGAGGAGCTTCACATTGTCACCCATGAGTTGCTCGATGAGGTCGGTCGCCTTGTCAATCGAGGCATCACTGATCTCAAGCAGCTTCATCAAGCCGTCGACCAGCTCCTGTTGCTTAATGAGGCCAGTGAGAATGCCGTCGTTGCCGGCCAAGGACTTCAGCAATGCCAGCTCGTTGCTATCATCGATGCGGCGAGTGCGCTTGTGAGAGCCCTCGCATGCCTGTGAGAGCTTGTTCGAGGGGTCCACGGTGCGCCAGGACATCTCTGCTGCGGCTGCCGCTTTGCGGCGGGACCTCTCTAGTGCTTTCGCGGCCTTGGTCTTTGCTGCGTGGTTATATGTCCAACCGAAACTCCTCTACCGGTCATGGCGGGACGACTTGACAGGAAAGACCAGTTTTGTGGGTGATGAGGAGAGGAACTGGGAAGTAATTTTCGAGTGGGTAATTTTTATAGCCCGGTGCTAAGTGTGAACACATATTAGTTTGATCGGTGTGAACACATTTGTAATTACTTATTGCGTTGTAATTTGCAATGTGACAAGAAACAAGGTCAAAATTTATTGATGGTTCTGGGCTCATCACAAAAAGTTCTTTTGGATCAATCGTATGCCACGCACCGGAAGCCTGAAACGTGGGCTCGCATTCTCAGATCTACGTGTACGTGTCTGCCCACTATCACACACGGTCAAGATATCACCATTGTGTCCGATGGATGCGCCGTCACGCCTCCCACGGGGTGCCAGAAGGTTGGCCACGTGATTGCTTGCCGTTGAGGCGGCCGCGGCGCGCTCTGCTTGCGTTCCTCTGCATATTTTGCTTGCCATTGAGGCGGCAGTAGCGTGCTCCGCTCTAGCGTCCCTACGCGCGCTCTGCTCGCCGTTGAGGCAAATTTACAATGGCAATGGTTAATAATTGTCTTACATATTCAGGATAATTTAAAATGCCACATGTTGCAATGCCCAAAACACTCACGACCTACATATGCATACAATTATAATAAAATATAGGCTAAAATGCTGAGCTGGCGGCCTTCCGACGACGGTCTTCTCAGACTCCATGATCAGCATAGCACCCTTGCGGCCGTTCATTCCAAGTGTCCCGACCTGCCTCCGCCTACAGAGCTGCTGGCGCTGGGAGGCTCTTGGGGCTGTCGGGCCTCTTCCAGAAGAGCTTGACAGCGTGCAATCGCGAGCATGATATCTTCGCGGAACCGCTCCATTTCCATGTCTCGCCTGGTAGCAAATCTCGTCCATCACCTGCATCCTCAAGATATCATGTTGGTGATGTTCTACTTCGTCGGGGACGTCAACTCCGCCAAGTATGCGCTCGAGCCTAGCCACCTGTGGCACCCCGGCTCAGAGAAACTGGAACGCCCCGTATTCCAGCCCAGAGATCGAGGAGAAGTCTTCTGGAATACGGCACTGCTTGACATAGAACAAATCAGCTCTTATTACAAAGGATAAATACACGGGTCTGATGTTACAAAGAATCACATCAGCACGGCGACACTACGCCTGTGATACTACACTTGCTCTATGCTAGCAGCGGAATACTTCTAGCAACGGAACAACGACGAAGGTGGTGAACTCCACTCCGCAGGGACTCTGGCTGGGACACGATCTAGCTCGCACGAACGGAAACCATGACAAACAATCAATCACGGCATCACCTGCAATCTGGCATGACACGCCAGGTCAGTACATTGAATGTACTTGCAAGCTCACAACAACCAAAAGCATCAAAGCAAGAAAACAACATAGCATTAGACAGGTTAATTAATTAACAACTAACATGATACGAAAGCAACTACTAAGCATGATATAAAACTACTACCATACTGATAAATCACCATCTCAGATCTCAATAACCATCTCACTCTTGGCTATCCGGCCAAGCAATATACCATCTCGATCACCTCATGATCCACCTGATCATCTCGTGATCAAATCATCCACATGATCACCTCGTGACCACATCACAAACTGAATGATCATCCTTGAGATTATCTCAATATCATCATCTGCATCCTACCAAACTGTTACTGCTCACAATATCAACATATAAATCATTTAAAGTCATTCCGTCACGTGAGTGTTGATCGAACGGTGTGACCTAGTACGAACTTATGCCCATGAACGAGGACGCAGCTATCGATAGTTTTAACTTACACACTCTGTAGAGGTAGCGCACTTTACCCACACCACAGAACCCATGGCCTCGCACTCCCGTTCGGGTGGACCAACGGCGTTCCGACAAACCGACCTACTGCCATGACACTCTCCCAGCCACTCTGACCAACACCCTTCTGGGCTAAGTCATGGGTGTCCCCGTTCCTACCAAAGGCATCAACGGCCACCGTCGTGGCAAAACAAAAACGGTCCCAAACAGGGACAAAAAGGGCCCTATCCAACTACGGGCACACAAGGCTTATGTCCGCCTACCTGATTAGGGTAGCGCACGCCCATAACCTTCCCTTGTTGGAGGCACCGGCGAGAGGCACGACAATAGCATCGCATTAGGGCCTTCCCATAAAAGGCAAATGTGGTTGCACCGGAAAAGCCTGGTTCGATGGCACCTGAACAACTAAATGACGGAATTTATCCCCAAAAATATACCTGAGATACCTGATACTCTAATATCATATATCAACCTGTAATCCAAGTCATAGCAATATCCAACAAATAATCCAAAGCATACTATCGTCATATCAAAATACACCGAGGGCAACATATCACTACTATCATGATGAATCCAAGAACGATAATGCTACTACTCCAATAGCAAGAACTAGCTATCCAGCTAAGATCCACATGCAAGCATCATCTCCGAAAACATACTCCAAAACATAGTATCACCTAGCATCATGATGAAATAATACTAGCCACTAATAATCCAAAGGCAGCATGACATTCAAAGTAATACTCCAAAAATATAATACCAGATACCAACATGAAAATAATCATAACATGGGCCACTAATAATCCAATGGCAACATGTCATACTCGTAAGCTGCAAAATATTAGTCCTAGAACTCCAAGCAATATCATGGGCAATGACAAGATCAAAACAATACTCCGAGAAAATGCCATGAACAATTCACAAGTAGCTAAAATAATATTTTAAACAAGTTCAAATAATTTAAACCATGATATTGCATTGCAATCATGCAAATGTAGGGTGTGGCTTGCCTGGGGTGGAAGGATTCACCGGGAGGAAGTGTGGAAAGCTTGCGGAAAGAATCGCCGGAAAACGTTCCCTCTCGGAGGGGGCTGATTAGGTGCAAGGGCAAAATGGTCATTTTCTAAATGTTAACACATGGTGAAAATGACACCAACAGAACGGGCTCGACGAGACGAAGAAGTGGGCTTTGGAATCACTCAATCGGAGTTACGAGTGAAAAGTTGTGGCCGTTCACTTTTTAGGCACAAAAGGGGCTAAACAGTGAACGTTCACAATATAATCACTTCGGCCGGCTGGGCTGAAAAACATAAAGCGTCTTTTCAAAAATACGCCTTCAGATCAATGAAAACGCACTTTGATGTAAATAAGCACGAAAATACGCTTTCGGAAAACCGAAGACGTAATCCAGTGGATTACGCCTCCACTTATCCACGTTAGCGTACTTGGTCAACGCCTCTGTTAGACTGGCGGGTGGGATCCACGGGTCCACTGGCCAGCTGGCGTCGGCGGCGTATTTTCCCTCCTCTCGCTCGCGTCTAGTTGCGGCAGAGCCGGCCCCGACGAGGCCTGCTGAAGCTGCGGGGCATCTCCGTCGAGGCTCCGCCTTTGGAAATGCTCAGTGGTGAGCGCCGCATCTAGTGGTCCCATCCACGGCCGGCGGGGTGGACCGAGTCGAGGACAGCTTCGACGCTGGCAGGCGGAATCTTCTGGCATCGGCGAACTCGCAACAGAAAGCCACCGGAGGAGGAGGGTACCGGGGCGGCTTCTAGGTGGTGGAGGAGTGGAGGTGGAGAAGGAGGGAATGGGGGCCAGGGTCGTCGGAATTTAGGAGGAGAGCCGTGGCGGCCGAGGCGGTCAATCGCGGTGAAGAAGAGCTCCGAGGTGCGGGCAGGGGGCTAGGGAGTAGTAGAGGAGTGAGGTGGAGCGGTTGGTGAGCTCGGAAACGATCAGGAATGGCTATATATAGCCGGGCGAGGGAGGCCACGGCCGAGTGCCGTCGCTCAAGCTCGGCCAAAGCTCTGGGGGCGCCGGAACGCAACGAGGCTATGATGTAGAGGTCACGGAGTAGAAACCGATGCCGGGGAGTAGAAGAAATGGACGGGAGGAGGACCGGGTCAAGCAGGGCACAGTGCACCCATGGCCGTGCGTCGGCTAGCTCCGGCGAGGAGGCTTCGAGAGGGGGCAGAGGGTCGGGGCCGACATGAGAGAGGAGGGGAGCCAGCTCGGCACGCCCAGATGCATGGAAACGGTCAATGCCGAGCTGGCCGACGCGCCCCGACGCCCAGAGCACGGCCAACGCTGCCAGAGCGCGTGCACAGACGTGCAAACGACGCGGTCACCACTGTGGCCGGCAAGGAGGGGACACAAGAGACTGCCATGAGTTGTCTAGTGATGAGTCCATGCATCACTGAGCCTGAGGGAAGTGATGGATCAAGAGAAAGGGCCAAGGTGATGTGTGAGTGATCGTCTGAAGTTTGTTGTATCAAGTTTGGTTGTGCACTGCTGATCAACAGGGATTTGATTGGGGTCACTGGAGTTGTCTGGGTGATTAGATTAGGAAGGACTATCATCCTGTTAACTTTGAGAAGATTTGGACCAAAATTTAATATAGTTGCTTTGCAACTGCCAAATCTGGTCAGAAACTAAATCAAGATGATGCACTCACATGAGGCATCAACTTGAGCTCAAATTTGGCACATGATGATGATTTGGACATATAAATATGCTGTATAAATTTCATACCAATTGGATTCACCAAAATGGTACTTCCTTCACAGTTATTCTCTCTGTCCAGGAAATTGGAAAAATTCTAGAGGAATATGGGCTTGATGAATTGATCCCAAATTTGGTGGAGAGAGAGGTTTTATGGTCATGAGAATGCTCTGGTAAATTTTCAGCCTAAATGAAGCAATATAAAATATACTTGCTTCACTAACTGAAAATGTGGACAGAAACAAAGATTTGATCCTGTGCTCACATAGATCCAGGGATGGGTCTGAAATTTGGAGGAGTGTGATAATATGAGCACATTAAGAGGTGTGCAAAATTTCAACTCATTTGGAAACTCCTAGCTTGTACTTCCTTCACAATGCCTTCTGTCTGACAGAAAGTTTGAAAAATTGCTGAGGGAGATTGGCTAGGCAAATAAAGCTGAATTTTGGCATGAGGCAATGGTTTGGATGATATATCATACCCACAAAGTTTGGGAGCAATCAGGAAAGGATAGGTTGCACTTCCTTCATAGAAAGCCACACTGGACAAAAATGAAGAATAATTATTGGGAATTATTCTTGGGCTAGGACAGGAAAGTTTGGGCATGTTTGATCAACATATGACCCAAAGAAATTATAAGAATTATTTGGGAATTTTTGAATGGACAGAAATATAGGTTGCTTCGCAACCTAGGGCACTTGAGGTTATTCCTTTAATGGAAAAGGAATTTTTCCCCAAGGAAAAGAATTATGGAGTTGGGCTAGGATGGAAATGGAATGATCTTGGGAAAGTTTTGAGAATGATGATCCACTTGGGAGAGGAAATGATGATGATCTCCCAGGTTGCAAGGCCACAGAACCACTCCAAAAAGAAAAACAGAGCAAAAACCAAATAAATCAAAGGAAAAAAGAAAAGGGCCAAAAACCAGGCTGTTACACCACCACATCATCGGGATCGAGGTTGACACGGTCGCCGTGGGCAATGATGAAGCCGCAGGCTGCCTGTGTCTTGACTGAATCGCAGAGGTCCTTTGCCCATTCCTTGCAGGGCATCAGGCTCTTGATTAGCACTAGTGACGGTGGCTCTTCGGGTAGGTCGTTGGTCATGCCGCCGACCAGCTCTGGATCTTTTGCATGGTGGATGGCAAACTGCTCATCACACCTCCTCTGCAATATGTCGATTGTGCGCCCAAGGACTATCACACTGATATCACTGTCGATGGGCCATGGTGCCTGCGCCGGCCGATGAAGCTCTTGCTCCCCGACCTGCTCCAGCTCGTTCTCCTCGCCGAAGATGTAACGCAGGTAGGGGTCGATGTCCAAGCTTTGGTCATTGCCTGGCATGCTTGGAATAACTAATGGTAGATGGGTGAGGTCTCACTACTGCAGGATGCTGCTAACGCGACACTACGATCAGAGACCCTTCGACGAAACTGTGTGCTATGCAATAATAACAAACGGTGGTGTAAAAACCCGTCAAAAAAGGTGCAAAACGTTTGCGATGGAGGATGCATCAAACAAGGTTCAGATTTCAGTTGCGTGTGCGATGCAGGGCATACGGTTCAGTTCAATTAACTGTTTGCAATGAGGAGGACTAAAAGAAACGGGCAGCCAGATGAAGGTGTGTGCGATATACAGCATACGGTTCACTCGGATGAACTGTTTGTGATTAGGCAACACAAAAGAAATGGTCAGCCAGATCAAGGTGTGTGCGATATACGGCATGCGGTTCACTCGGATGAACTGTTTGCATTGAGACAAGAGAACAGAAATGGTTCAATATATCAAGATGTGTGTGATACGCGGCAAACTGGTCTGTAATCAGAAATGTGTGCGAAGACCGATAATAACACAGATGATTGCTTCTAATAAGACGTATGTGATATGCTCTGTCTACACAACATCTATTGGCCATTGGGGGACGATCGGTCATCCGGATATGCCATAAGGATGCGAAGAGGCATCATATATCAGCAAGGACTAGTTGTTCCACCAGTAGCTTATGTAAGAGAACTCTCAAGTTAAGTGTGCTCAGGCTGGAGCAGCCATCAGATGGGTGACTGGATGGGAAGTTGTGTTGATGTTAAATTAACTGATAGGATGGGTCATATCTGCAAATTAAATGACTGATATGACCCATCCCATGAGTTAATTTAACCTCAAGGTCCTTGTTTTTTTAACACATGTTAAAGAAGGTCTACCGCATTACTTTTTGACAATGTGCGATACGTGGCATACAGTTGATCCATCTGACCTGTTTGTGATGGAATAAGTCGTGTGTGTTGTGGGCAAACGCTTGCTAGTATTCAACCGTTTGTGATTGATAAATTCATCACCGACGGGTTCCCTAGTATGGTCCGTGTTCATCGGATCATCATCTACTTCTTGTGCTAGCTCGATTTTCCTTCTATGCTAAGTTTCCATTAATTGATGGCGTTTTATGAACACGCCAATGTTTCCCGCCATTTCCTCACTTGTTTCCCGCCACCTGGCGATACTGTGCCTAAACCTAGGCGGCGCGCGACCCACGGAGGCAACAAGCGTAGCCTGTAGCACATCCACCTTTTCCAAGCATGCCAACCCACCAAATCGCCGCCTCTACCATCAACCCCGTCGACAAGGAAAACAAGCAGGCGCCACAGCCCGTCGAGGCTGAGGCGCTCCCCGGCAAACCGATTGACGACGTCGTGATACGCGTCATCGCCAGGGTTGAGCAGACCTTTGGCGCATGGCGCTTAAGCGCCGTGGATCAAGATAGACATGTCAGCGCCGACAGGCTACAGCTCGCCGCACAACATGATCGATGGCGCGCTGTAGAGCAAGCTAGGCTCGTCTATGCTGATAGGCTGCGGCTCGCCGCACGGCGAGACTGTTGGAGCGCCGCAGAGCGAGAGGCGCGGCGTGCCGCACAGCAAGAGCGGATCCATCGGCGCTTGTCTGCTGTCGACACGGCGTCGCAGCTGGGTACACGTCCCGTCAGTACCTCCATTCCTCGCGAGGAGTGGGCAGAGGCCCTCTGCACCGTACTTGCACCAGATGTCGGTTGTGCCGTACTTGCACTGGACGCCCGCCACGCCGTTCGCCTTGTCCGCGGCCCGCTCGATGCCAACGCGCTGGTCGGTAGGTTCGACCGCCTTGGCCCAGGTGTCCACCTGGGCGCAGCAGAGGAACATGGTCGTTGCATCCTCGAGCTGGTGATCTCCGATGAAATAGCCAACTTGGAGCTCGAGATCGCGCTCCAGATGTACCGCGAGCGTGTCAACAGCTTGGACGAACGCCTGCACAAGTTCAGGCAGAGCCAAGAGCTACCATAGGCAAGGGCTGTTGGTCATGGTCTCATGGATGCCTTTTATTTTGTTGAGTCGTTTCGACATGGATAGCTATTTATTCACGGCAATCATAGTATTGCTCTGTTTATTGCTCTGTTTCAATGTGTGTACTCTGTTTTCCGTTCTTATATGTTCTTATATATTAATTGTTCATTAGTTCATCACAGAATATATATAATATCATCACATATACGTGATGATACTTAACAACTAGGTACAATGAATAAAATTGAAAACGAACAGTACTAAAACTAATAATCCCTCCTAGGGCCAGTATTCCGGCAGCCCCTCGCCAGCAGCTCCCTGGTACGCGGCGTCTTTCCAGTGCGGAGGCAGTACTCCGCCTCCTCCGCCTCGCAGCGCTTGACGTACCGATCTGCCTCTTGCTGGCGGATGAGCACAAACGATCTTGCCATTTCGTTGGGCGTCCACCGGAGCTTTTTGTCGGTGGCATGCTCGAGCTTATCGGCCCACCTCCACGCAGCGACGAGGCGCCCAACGCCTTTGACCTTCCTCGCGAAGTACCCGTCTTCGTACACCTCCTCCGCACGACGACGCACCCGCCCCTAAAGCTCCCCCCCCCCCTCCTTTTTCCAGACGGCATCATGGGCTTCATAGGCCACCTGGTACCTGGCTTCCTTCTTTGCCATCTCCTTCTTGAACGCCACTTGCCTGGCTTTCTCAGCCGGCGGCAGCGACTTCCACAGACAAAGATTGTACTGGCCCCAAAACCAATCCAAAGTTAGCGGGTCTGGCGCAACCTCGTCCGCATGTCGCGTAGGGGCCCTCGTCACTGCTATTCGAGTGAGCGTCCTCGGGGGGCGGCGACTCCTCGTCGGCGCGTGGCCAGACCGGCGGCGCCATGGCAGAGCTTTGAGAGAGAGAGAGATAGAGAGAGGGGGCGAGCGAGAGGAGGATGTAGATGAGAATGCAGGCGGGACGACGTGAGCAAGGTAGTATTTATTGGCGGCCGGAATCTAGATTGACGGGAACAGTACACACGCCAATCTCCGGAATTTACGAGTACTATAGTTAGAATTACACACGATTCCCGCAGCAAAATCCGTGTGTGAACATAATAGCTGACGGTTGCCAATACAGAACCGTGTCTGATTAATGATCCCCGCCACTCACCTACCAAACCTCGAGCCGCGAGATAGAGTGCCAATCATGTGGGGGCCGATTGTCTTGCCAGATCTTTACATTTTCTTTTTTGAACACCAGATATTTACATCGTCTGATTATTTTTTAAGTCACACACAAGTACACAAAAATATGATTTTTCAAACCGTTATGGTTAGCCGTTGCATGTAGATGTAGTTCAAATTTGAATTACGGTCATTAAATGGATAGAAAATCACTTAAATGTCTTTAAAAGGTCAAATGACCCCTAATCTTTTCCTAATTTTCACATTACAGTTGTAGTAGTGCACGTTAAACATAGAAAAAAATTGAAGGCCGTAAGAGGAAGCTATCTCCCGTTTGTCATCAAACATGCATTGTTCCCTCTCGGAACCACGAGCCTTCTAGTGAGTTGCTCCGGTTTGTGAGGGGTGTGTGTCCAAACTTTCATAAAACATGCCAATTTTTTACCACATCATCTTGGTGGCATGACATTACATCAACCAAGGTTTCATGTGTTTCTGATATTTTTTAAATTTTTTGGAATTAAAATGTCATGGCACTCCGTGCATACATATGCATGTGTCCATATCGTGAGACAAATATGTTTGAAAATTCCTTCTAATTTACTGCACATGGAATTAAGTCGCACACAAGTACACAAATATGATTTTTCAAACCGTTATGGTTAGCCGTTGCATGTAGATGTAGTTCAAATTTGAATTACGATCATTAAATGGCTAGAAAATCACTTAAATGTCTTTAAAAGGTCAAATGACCCCTAGAATTTTCCTCATTTTCACATTACAGTTGTAGTAGTGCACATTAAACGTAGAAAAGAATTGAAGGCCATAAGAGGAAGCTATCTCCCATCGTCATCAAACATGCATTGTTCCCTCTCGAAACCATGAGCCTTCTAGTGAGTTGCTCCGGTTTGTGAGGGGTGTGTGTCCAAACTTTCGTTAAACATGCCAATTTTTTTATCACATCATCTTGGTGGCATGACATTACATCAACCAAGGTTTCATGCGTTTCTGATTTTTTTTAATTTTTTGGAATTAAATGCCATGGCACTCCATGCATACATATGCATGTGTCCATGTCGTGAGACAAATATGTTTGAAAATTCCTTCTCATTTACTACACATGGAATTAACTCGCACACAAGTACACAAATATGATTTTTCAAACCGTTATGGTTAGCCGTTGCATGTAAATGTAGTTCAAATTGGAATTACGGTCATTAAATGGCTAGAAAATCACTTAAATGTCTTCAAAAGGTCAAATGACCCCTGAAATTGTCCAAATTTTCAAATAACAGTTGTATTAGTGCACGTTACACGTAGAAAATTTTTGAAGGCTGTAAGAGGAAGCTATCTCCCGTTCGTCATCAAACATGCATTGTTCCCTCTCGGAACCACGAGCCTTCTAGTGAGTTGCTCCGGTTTGTGAGGGTGTGTGTCCAAACTTTCGTAAAACATGCCAATTTTTTACCACATCATCTTGGTGGCATGACATTACATCAACCAAGGTTTCATGTGTTTCTGATATTTTTTAAATTTTTTGGAATTAAAATGTCATGGCACTCCGTGCATACATATGCATGTGTCCATGTCGTGAGACAAATATGTTTGAAAATTCCTTCTAATTTACTGCACATGGAATTAACTCGCACACAAGTACACAAATATGATTTTTCAAACCGTTATGGTTAGCCGTTGCATGTAGATGTAGTTCAAATTTGAATTACAGTCATTAAATGGCTAGAAAATCACTTAAATGTCTTTAAAAGGTCAAATGACCCCTAGAATTTTCCTCATTTTCACATTACAGTTGTAGTAGTGCACGTTAAACATAGAAAAAATTTGAAGGCCATAAGAGGAAGCTATCTCCCGTCGTCATCAAACATGCATTGTTCCGTCTCGGAACCACGAGCCTTCTAGTGAGTTGCTCCGGTTTGTGAGGGGTGTGTGTCCAAACTTTCGTCAAACATGCCAATTTTTTTATCACATCATCTTGGTGGCATGACATTACATCAACCAAGGTTTCATGTGTTTCTGATTTTTTTTTGATTTTTTGGAATTAAATGCCATGGCACTCCATGCATACATATGCATGTGTCCATGTTGTGAGACAAATATGTTTGAAAATTCCTTCTCATTTACTACACATGGAATTAACTCGCACACAAGTACACAAATATGATTTTTCAAACCGTTATGGTTAGCCGTTGCATGTAAATGTAGTTCAAATTGGAATTACGGTCATTAAATGGCTAGAAAATCACTTAAATGTCTTCAAAAGGTCAAATGACCCCTGAAATTTTCCAAATTTTCAAATAACAGTTGTATTAGTGCACGTTACACGTAGAAAATTTTTGAAGGCTGTAAGAGGAAGCTATCTCCCGTTCGTCATCAGACATGCATTGTTCCCTCTCGGAACCACGAGCCTTCTAGTGAGTTGCTCCGGTTTGTGAGGGGTGTGTGTCCAAACTTTCGTTACACATGCCAATTTTTTTACCACATCATCTTGGTGGCATGACATTACCTCAACCAAGGTTTCTGATATTTTTTTAATTTTTTCGAATTTAAATGCCATGGCACTCCATGCTTAATTGTGTCATAGCCGTTAGACCAATACGTTTGAAAATTCCTTCCAACTTACTGTACATGGAATTAAATCACACACAAGTACACAAAATATGACTTTTCAAGCCGTTATGGTTAGCTGTTGCATGTACATGTAGTTCAAATTTCAATTACGATCATTAAATGGCTAGAAAATCACTTCAATGTTTTAAAAGGTCAAATGACCCCTGAAATTTTCCAAAAATTGACATGACAATTGTATTAGTACTACAAAATTTCTCGTACATTTAAAACACCATCCATTGCCACTTTACTCCAAATTTGTCTTTCACAGCTAATAGAAAATATCTACAACATCACACACAGTTGTTTTCTAGGAACCACTTGCGATGAAAATATCTGGGTCTATTTAAGTCTCCCTCCTTAAGCTTCGCTGGCTCGTCTACTCCAGTGCCGGCAACCCCCGAATCCACGAATCTCGATCCCCATTCCCGCACCCCCCCTTCTTGCAAATATGACGCCGTGGAAACGCTTCGTGAAGGCCCGTACATTGGCCGCGTCCGTCCCCCCCCCCCCCGAGCGCCGCCGCCTGCACCGAGAGCGTGGCCGCCTATGCCGAGAGTGCTGCCACTTCCGCCGAGAGGGTGTCTGCGCCAGCCGATAGGGCAGCTGCTGCAGCCGAGACGGCTGTAGCTGCTGCTGCGACGGCGGCTGCAAACGCCAAGAGCGCTCGAGCTGCTGTCCGTGCCGCCGATGTCGCCCTGGCCCGGGTCGAGGCCATCCATGCCAAGACCGAGGATGCACGCGCCAAGATATTCCAGGCCACCTCGGACTCTAGCATGCAACCCACGTCCGAAAAGGCGGTGGCGGCCATGGAGCACCTGCTTCCTCATGAGGTCGCTGAGCGGGAGCTGGAGATGCAGGAGGCGGCGGAGATCGAGGAGCACCGAGAGGAGGAGTTGTGCGTGGCCGAGGTCGAGGTAGAGAAGAGTCTGTCCGTCGAGGAATCGGCGGTGGAGTACCAACGTGAGCTCTGGCGCAGCCACTACTATGAGTACTACAACCTTGAGGACGGCGCCGAGGACGAGGACGAGGACGCAGTCGACTTCAGCAGGGGGACGCGGAGTCCACCAATGGCGGCATGTCGCCAGGACAAGTCATCGACGTCTCATCTCACACCGGCGATGCATAGGCCGGCGTGGCGGCGGATTTGTTAAAATTATGCGTACTTAGGCTTTGTTTTTAATGCTAATCTTTTGTTAGAGCAATGTTTAGGTCAACTAGCTCTATTTAATTACTAAAATTGCACGATTCAGTAAGTCTGGTCTGTCTGTGTAGGATCGAAAGTATGTCTAGAGGGGGTGATTAGACTACTTGACCAAATAAAAATCTAGCCTTTTCCCAATTTTAAGTCTTGGCAGATTTTAGCAACTTAGCACTAGTCAAGCAACCAACCTACACATGCAAGTCTAAGAGTATAGGAGCGGAATGTAAAACATTACACATGTAGGTAAAGGAAGGAGTTTGGAGGGAGCAAACGCAATGTAGACACGGAGATTTTTGGCGTGGTTCCGATAGGTGGTGCTATCGTACATCCACATTGATGGAGACTTCAACCCACGAAGGGTAACGGTTGCCCGAGTCCACGGAGGGCTCCACCCACGAAGGGTCCACGAAGAAGCAACCTAGTCTATCCCACCATGGCCATCGCCCATGAAGGACTTGCCTCACTAGGGTAGATCTTCACGAAGTAGGCGATCTCCTTGCCCATACAAACTCCTTGGTTCAACTCCACAATCTTGACGGAGGCTCCCAAGTGACACCTAACCAATCTAGGAGACACCACTCGCCAAAAGGTAATAGATGGTGTGTTGATGATGAACTCCTTGCTCTTGTGCTTCAAATGATAGTCTCCCCAACACTCAAAACTCTCTCAAAGATTTGGATTTGGTGGAAACATGATTGGAGTGGAAAGCAAGTTGGAGAAGGCTAGATATCAAGATTTATGTGGTTGGAATGGAATATCTTGACCTCAACACATGAGTAGGTGGCTCTCTCTCAAAAAATGTATGATCGAAGTGTAGGCATGTTCTGATGGCTCTCTCCACGAATGAAGAGTGGGTGGAGGGGTATATATAGCCTCCACACAAAATCTAACCGTTACACACAAATCACCAAACTCGGTGGGACCGAATAATGAAACTCGGTCAGACCGATTCAGTTCAAAATGTGAACGTTGGGCTTTTTGGTGAGACCGACATGTCAACTCGATGGGACCGATTTCATTAGGGTTAGGGCATAACGTAATCTTGGTGAGACCGATTACACAAACTCGGTGGGACCGATTTTGGTAATAAGCTAACCAGAGAGTTGGTCAGCCAAACTCGGTGGGACCGATTCGCTCATCTCGGTGAGACCGAAACTTTACGAAAGGAAAACAGAGAGTTTGCATTGCAAACTCGGTGGGACTGATCGCTCATCTCGGTTGGACCGAAACGTTACGAAGGGAAACAGAGAGTTTGCAATCCCATCTCGGTGAGACGAGATCCCTATCGATAAGACCGAAGTGACTAGGGTTTTGTGGTTGTGTCTATGTCAACTAAACTCGGTGGCGCTGGATAGAAATTTTCGGTGGGGACGAGTTTGACTTTTGGTTTGGGACATATGTGGATATGAGAAAGTGGTTGAGGGTTTTTGGAGCATATCACTAAGCACTTTGAGCAAGTAACCCATTAAGCAACACCTCATCCCCTTTTAATAGTATTGGCTTTTCCTATGGACTCAATGTGATCTTGGATCACTAAAAGTAAAATGTAGAGTCTTGAGCTTTAGAGCTCGAGCCAATCTTCTGTCCTTAGCATTTTGAAGGGTCCACATTTCTAATCCATGCCATGCCAATCATTGAGCTTTCCTGAAATATTTATCTTGAAATAACATTAGCTCAATGAGCTATATGTTGTTAGGAATTACCAAAACCACCCAGGGATAGTTGCACTTTCAATCTCCCCCTTTTTGGTAATTGATGACAACATATAGATCAAAGCCTCGACAAATGATCATAAGATTGAAATACATCATCGCTTTGAGAAGTATGTGATAAGCAAGAGCTCCCCCTAAATTTGTGCATTATTTAAGATTTACTTTTGAATGCAAATGCACAATTGATTAGGATCATGGATTACTCTTCCATGTCACATACATCTTGGTGGAGCGCTCAAAATGATAGAGATTAAAAGCATGCACTCATCACCAAGCAAAGTGAATGATCATATAAGAGATAATATCATCCAAGCAAGCATTAAAGTAGCGTATGATCAAACACATGATCAAACAAGTATCTCACACAGACATAGAGTATCAACCAAGCACACAAAAAGTTCAACCAAAAGCAAGAGAGACAAAGAGGCAAAACACTCTCTCTCGAAGCCTATGATCTATACACTTCTCCCCCTTCGGCAACAAGTTACCAAAAAGTTCGAAAATGCATAGTGTTATGCGTCTCCCAGGTTTGGTCTTCGGGAGGTGGTGTAGATAGAACTCCAAGGACGAAGGCATCTGTTGATGTAGTTGGAGCTGGTGGAGTGGCTGCTGGAGGTGGTACTGAAGTTGTAGCTGCTGGTGCTGACGTTGTAGCTCTAGTATCTGATACTGGCACTGCAGCAGACCTCTGACCTCTAGGCACTCGCTGAAAAGCATCAGTAGTTGCCTTCCCTTTCCTCTCTTCTGCTTCCTCCTGGAGCTGCTCAACTGCTGTTTGTATCTCAGTAACCTTCAGATCAAGATCATAAAATTTTGTTTCTATGATCCTCTCCAAGCTCTCCTGATTTTGAGTGAGGGTGGCCAAGCCCTTCTCAATCCTCAAAGTAGATTGGATCAGATATGCAAGCTGATCTTGCTTGCTCTTCTGGAAAACTTGAGATGCTTCCTCAACACTTGGCATCTTGGCAGCTTTCTCTGCCTTAGCTTTAGCTCTCTTGTCTTGTGCTTTGGGGGTTTCTGAGCTTGAGCTTTGGGAGCAGACTTGGGCTTTGATGGAGCAGCCCTTGAGTTGATAGCATCTCCCATAAGCTTTTGAGCTTTGGGTGCTGGTGCAGCATCCTCTTCTTCTTCCTCTGAATCTCTTACCATAGTTGATTTTCCAAGAACTTCTGCAGTAGTGGTTCTTGCCCTCTTCTTTTTCTTGTCATCTCCTGCTGCTTCACTATTATCTGATTCTATGGTGAATTTCATGGTTTCTCCTGTTGGAACTTTCCTTGGCTTTGACATTGGGATTCTCTTGGCAGGTGCCTTCTTGTTCAAGCCTGGCTTAGTTGCAGCAGTTGTGCCATACTCTTTCTTCAAGACTTTCTTCTTTGAGGTGGCCTCATCCTCAACAGCCACATAGTCCTCATCCTCAGAGTCTGAGGTTCTCTTCTTCCTTGCTCTGGTGGCTGCCTTGGGCAAATTACTTGGTGTACTCCTGCTGCCCTCATCATAGCTACTTGAGAGATCTAAACCCTCACTCAATTGCACTTGTTCTTCAGATCTGTTCTGACTGTCACTCTGGTCAGACATCTTGGCAAACACACTGACAGCAGACCCTGTGAATAGATGTAGATGAGGTAGAGTGGATGAGCATCACAAAGTGCAGAGTTTTTGCAAAACAGATGACTTAAAAACTTAGTTTTAGTTCTCCACAGAAAGCATTTCGAAGCTACCGATTTGTTAAACTCGGTGATACCGAAGCAATTTTGGAACCTAAACTAGTGAACTCGGTCAGACCGAGTCACAGTTTGGTGGCACCGTGATTGCTAGGGTTTCACAGAGTGTCGAACTCGGTCGCACTGATTTGCAATTTTCGGTCAGACCGAAAACGCATGTGCAATGGCCTAAGCCAAATCGGTTGGACCAATTTCGCCAACTCGGTCGGTCCGAGATGAGTTCGGCGGAGACCTAACCCTAAATTTTCAAATCAAATCAAAACTAAGGGATGTTTTCTGTGGATAGATTGTTTTCATACATGGTAATGATCATGGCAGAGCAATGTGCTATGAATCAGAGTTAAGGAATAGCACACAGAGTCGAAACCATACCCTAGTTCGGCGGGAATTCGCTACGGCGACAACGGCGGAGCAGATTCTGTTGACGGCGACGGAAACCAGCGGCGGGAGGTCGCTGGCGGCGAGGAGACGATCCGGAGATCCGAGGAGGTAGAGCAGGACACACGCGCGGGCTGAGGAGTTTGAGGAAATTTCCAAAATCTCACCCGTGGGTTTATATATCCCGACCCTGTCGGTGTGACCGAGTGGAACAACTCGGTGGCACCGAGATGCAGAATCGCAAGTGGTTACTGCAACTCGGTGTGACCGAAAAGTTCAAATCAGTTGCACCGAGATAGAAAACCTAGATCAACTTAGTGAACTCGGTGTGACCGAAGTGGATGAGTCGGTCATACCAAAATACACAAAGAGGTTTTGGAAGTTTAAGTCTATGACGAATCGGGGACTTCGAGTGCTCCTCACACAGAGTGGTTCGAATCTGACTTGATCAAACTTTGTGATGTAGCATGAATAGAGTTTGAGACGAGAAAAGCATAGATAGCTAGAGGGAGTTCTTAGGCATTCTTGTCCATCCATTTGGCAAAAGAGAAAAAGGCAAACAATCAAAACAACAAATGGATGTCCTCGAATGAGTAAAATATGCAATCAACATGCTCACACAATAAAATGGCAAATGAAATATGTGACAAAGCATGCACAAACACTCTAGCATCTATCAAGCAATTGGCAATGACTAGGTCATCTATATATGAGTATATTGACTTAGGAGTCAAATGAGAACATTTGATCATAGGTCATACTCATCGTTTAAGCACAAGTGGAGTTACCACTTTTACATAAAGCATTGTTGTGTTCACATCATTAGAGTTGCTTTAGCTCAATTGATTAAAGTAAAGCTCCCCCTACATGTGATATCCCCCCTAAGAGGGATGAACTAACCTTGGGTTTTGTCGATGATGACTTCATGTAGGTGTTGAAGATGTGGATGCTCAATGTTGATGTAGATCGTTCGGAGCAGTCCATTGGAGTGAGTTGCACTTTCGATACCTACACGGGTTAGTCCCACAAGGAACAAACAAGGATATCCATAGACATGGTGTGATGTTCACATAAGATGATGTCCATTAAAGCATTTGGTTACCTTGTCCCTTGTCTTACAAACAAGAGGGTTTGTGACTCCTTGAACTAGTGCAAGATGTGGAAGTTGTTTGCACATGTCCTCGCCAAAGAATATGAGTGAAGTATGTTGGCGGAGTCACCCTCAAGAACTCTCTAGTTCTTCTTATTTGGGATCCACACCATCTTGATGGGAATCCGTGGAGTTGTAGTCGTACTTGATGTAGTAGAACTTGATGTAGTCTTGGGAACCCACTTGACCAAGGCCTTGGGAGCTTCTTCAAATGCATCAATCTCCTCTTGAAGCTTGTCCTTGCCTTTTTGCTTGTGGTCTTGTGATGGAAGATCATCTTGATCTTGTGTTCCTTGGAAAGAAGTATGATCATACTTCTCTTGTTAGGAACAAACTTCGTCTTGGGGTATTGATCTTCTTCCCACTCAACTCCATTGGCATTGAACTTTCGTTCAAAACCAACACCTTGATTCTTCTGGTGTCTTCCTTGCTTGCCTACAATTTCCTCAAATTGCTTACTTCCGGCAAGGCTCTTGTAAACACCCTTCTCTATAATTCCCTTCAATAAGCTATTTTCTTGCTCAAGTGTAACTTGGCTAAGAGAATCATTAGTGGAATCAAGAGAACTACTAGAAGCAACAACATTGGATTTAGCATGATTATTGTTACTACTAGATGAAGAATCTTTCTTGCCCTTGTTGCTAGATTTTACTTGTGGCATGTAAGTAGACAAGAGTAAACGCTTGGCAATGTAAGAAGAACTTTTCTTGCGAAGATCATCATTGATTGCTTTTAAGAACTCATGCTCTTGCTCAAGGTTGAGCTTTTCAAAGCGTAGCTTCTCATGAGTCTTTAAAAGTTCTCGATGATCTTCCAAGGTAGTTTCATGAGCTAACTTAAGGGTGTTTAGTTCTTTAGTTAGACGCTCAATCTCATTCTTATCATCGTCATCGTTTTATCTTGATTAGCATGATTAATAGCAAGTTCATCATAGTTTTCATAACTAGAGTTATCAACACAAGTAAATCATCATCTCCTAGCAAATCATCTTCATCACTATTGAAATCAACATACTCGGGGTGTGATACCTTTGGACCTTTAGCCATGAAGCATCTTCCAATTCCTTCATTTGGTGAGTCAAATATGTCGTAGGAGTTGGTTGACACAAGTGCTAGACCGGCAACATCTTCATCTTGAGTATATTCAGAGTCGGAGTGATAAATTCTTTCGGAGTGATGGTTGGAGTCGGAGCCGGATACCCATTCCCCAACAAGAGCTTGATGTCTTCGCTTTGTGTAGCTCCTTGATGATTTGTCCTTCCTTTCCGAATCCTGGCTTCTCTGAGAGGTTCTACGTTCATAACGATCATCTCTACTCCTTCTCTCTCTTGGTGGTGATTATTCTCTTCTACTTCTTATTTTAGGAGAATCTTCTCTTCTTTTGTAGGGAGCCGTACACTCAATTGAGTAGTGTCCGGGTCTTCCACAATTGTAGCAATTTCGTTCACAACTTGAAGATCTTTTGTCATTCTAGGACCTTGACTTGGAACTTCTCTCCTTGCTTCTACTCTTGTAGAACTTGTTGAAGTTCTTCACCATTAGGCTCAATTCTTCATTGAAGGTTTGTTTCTCACTTGATGATGTGGGAGCATCACATGAGGCTTTGTAAGCACCGCTTGACTTGTTGTGGAGCTCTTCCTTATCCTTAAGTGACATCTCATGAGCAACAATTCTTCCAATGACTTCTGTTGGCTTGAGAACTTTGTAAATGGGCATCATTTGGATCAATGTGCACACGGTATCATATTTTCCATCCAAGGCTCTTAGGATCTTCTTGATGATGAATCTATCGGTCATCTCTTCACTTCCTAAGCCGGCAATCTCATTTGTGATGAGAGCAAGCCTAGAGTACATTTCAGCGACACCTTCACCATCCTTCATTTTGAACTTGTCAAGTTGACTTTGAAGCACATCCAATTTGGATTCCTTGACGGAGTCGGTACCTTCGTGCATATCAATCAAAGTATCCCAAATTTCATTTGCATTCTCAAGACGGCTGATTTTGTTGAATTCTTCGGGGCACAATCCATTGAAGAGAATATCACAAGCTTGAGCATTGTATTGCAGCATCTTCAACTCTTCCGCGGTACCTTCACGGTTCGGTTCTCTCCCATCAAAGAATTCACCTTGCAAGCCAATACACACAATAGCCCAAACGGCGGGGTTATGTCCAAGAATATGCACTTTCATCTTATGCTTCCAACTAGCAAAATTAGTACCATCAAAGTAAGGACCACTACGGTGGTAATTTCCCTCTCTAGACGCCATACTCTCCTAGGTTGTGAACCAAGGCTATGATCGCTAAAAGCTATGGAAATCAAGGCAAATGGAGACCAAAGCTCTGATACCACTTGTAGGATCGAAAGTATGTCTAGAGTGGGGGTGATTAGACTACTTGACCAAATAAAAATCTAGCCTTTTCCCAATTTTAAGTCTTGGCAGATCTTAGCAACTTAGCACTAGTCAACCAAACAACCTACACATACAAGTCTAAGAGTATAGCAGCGGAATGTAAAACATTGCACATGAAGGTAAAGGGAGGAGTTTGGAGGGAGCAAACGCAATGTAGACATGGAGATTTTGGCGTGGTTCCGATAGGTGGTGCTATCGTACATCCACGTTGATGGAGACTTCAACCCACAATGGGTAACGGTTGCGCGAGTCCACGGAGGGCTCCACCCACGAAGGGTCCACGAAGAAGTAACCTTGTCTATCCCACCATGGCCATCGCCCACGAAGGACTTGCCTCACTAGGGTAGATCTTCACGAAGTAGGCGATCTCCTTTCCCGTACAAACTCCTTGGTTCAACTCCACAATCTTGACAGGGGCTCCCAAGTGACACATAACCAATCTAGGAGACACCACTCTCCAAAAGGTAATAGATGGTGTGTTGATCATGAACTCCTTGCTCTTGTGCTTCAAATGATAGTCTCCCCAACACTCAACTCTCTCTCACACAGATTTGGATTTGGTGGAAAGATGATTTGAGTGGAAAGCAAGTTGGAGAAGGCTAGAGATCAAGATTTATGTGGTTGGAATGGAATATCTTGACCTCAACACATGAGTAGGTGGTTCTCTCTTAGAAAATGTATGATGGAAGTGTAGGCGTGTTCTGATGGCTCTCTCCACGAATGAAGACTGGGTGGAGGGGTATATATAGCCTCCACACAAATTCTAATCGTTACACACAAAACACCAAACTCGGTGGGACCGAATAATGAAACTCGGTCAGACCGATTCAGTTTAAAATGTGAACATTAGGCTTTTCGGTGGGACCGACATGTCAACTCGGTGGGACCGATTTCATTAGGGTTAGGGCATAATGTAATCTCGGTGAGACCGATTTTGGTAATAAGCTAACCAGAGAGTTGATCAGGCAAACTCGGTGGGACCGATTCGCTCATCTCGGTGAGACCGAAATGTTACAAAAGGGAAACAGAGAGTTTGCATTGCGAACTCGGTGGGACCGATCGCTCATCTCGGTTGAACCGAACATTACGAAGGGAAACTGTCGGTGTACAAAAGAAGGGGCGCACCTTTGTACCCCTTTACCTGTGCACGGGCAGTCGGAGCCGCGCCCACGGCCACACCAAGCAGAGCGGAGGAGGTGAACCAAGGTAAAACCGAAGCCTGAGGCAGCCAGAGCGACGCCAAGACCAAGACTACAAAGAGCAGAGGGATGAAGCAGGTTCCCCCAGCAAGACCCTTGCCGGGGCAGCCTCGGCGGCCCCGGCAAGACCCTTGCCGGGCGGCTCGCCCACACCAACGGAGTGAGCCACCCTCGAGCCCACGGGCCCAACTCAGCCCACCACGTTGGGACTAGGGCTCGGGAGGCACCTCCATGGTGGCATGCAGATCTTTGTCAAGACCAAGGAATGTTCAAGATCAGATGAGGATTAAAAGACAACGGTCCTCGGCAAGATCCTTGCCAAGGAAGGCCACAAGACCCCGGCAAGATCCTTGCCGGGGATGACTGCACGCCACGGCAAGACCCTTGCCGGGCCACCCAGCAAGGCTCTCTCCAAGGACGCCAGCAGGGCCACTGCCAGGCCCACACCAACCAAGCTTCCACCATTGTTCGCATGCAGCTACCAGCCCAACCAGCTGGGCAGGCACCTACGTGGCAACATGCAGCTCCCAGGCCAACTCAGCGAGCGCCTGCGTGGCGGCATGCAGATCTTCGTAAAGGCTCCACCACCACGCCACCTCAGCTGCATGCCTGCCTACATGGCACCACACGCATCGCTGGCCAGGGCGCGTGTCAAAGCGAGGAGGAGCGGCGACGAACGGGACGGGCCTCGCCCCCGTCCCCGATAAAGCTAGGGGACACCTCAGCAGCGCATTAAATGCAACTTGTCTTGTAATATGAGCGATAAGCTCGCAGTACTGTGTGCCTTTCCACCTCCTGTATGCCACTGTGGCAGCCCTTTTCGACTATAAAAGGAGGCCCATGGCATACTGGAGGGGAATTCGGCTCTTTCGCTCTACGCACTCGCCATAGCTAGTTCGAGAGCTCAAGAACTCTCTGAAATACACCCACCAAAGCAAGACTAGGGTTTTACGCATCTTCGCGGCCCGAACCTGGGTAAACGATCCTTGTGCTGGTTACCAATCCTGCTCTTCTCGCAACCCTGCGCCCCGGCAACCGTAGTAGGGATTCTTGTGATCCCATAGGTGTCGTTCCACACCAACATCTTTGGCGCACCAGGTAGGGGGCGCAATTGTGAGAATCTGGTCTAGTAGCTAGCCCAGCGCTTCTTCATCGCCATGGCTCCCAAGAAGGAGGCGGCCAGGAGAAAAAGGCGTTCGAACGCGAAGGACGCCAACGCGGCGACAGAAAAGCTAAGTCATTCAGAGCCTTGAGTTATTTCCTTTTATACATAAGGTTATCATCCTTGGAGATCTTCCCTATGTATGGAAAACCTGCATGTGATGGGGCCCTCCCGCGATTGACAACGCCCTTGTTCTGTTTCGAGTCCGCTCAACAGCTCAAAGCGACTGCGTCAAGAGTGGCAGGGTAGCCTTCCGCACTTGGCAACGCTCCCGACTCTGACTCGAGTCAAGCTCGACAGTTCGGGCGGCCGCGCCAAGGGCGGCAAGGTGGTTCGCCCGGCAGCAAGCACACCCAGCAGGCCAATGGGGATCCGTCCCCAAGACGGCGCCCTGGGTTTACGCGCCGGCAAGCCTACCCAGTTACATAGGGTGGACATACAAGGAAAAATCAAACAGGGAAATAACGTGCATAATGTCAAAAGTGTTGCAGAGTTATATTACATCAAATTGTTGCCGCGGTTCTAACTAAAGATAGAAATTGTCTTGGTTGTGAAACTGCAGCGATGGTAAAAAGAAAACGGGGTGCCTAATCCCGGCGCTGGCCCTCCACCCTCAGAATTCCGCCGACACGGCTGATGATGGGCTTGATGCGCTCCCTGAGCGGCGCGAGGTCAGTACCCTCCGGCAAGCTCTCCAGCGCGGCGTCGAAGTCGAGGTCGGGGTACCAGTGCGCCACCTTGGTGAGAACCTTGGTCATGGCACCCCGGCAAAGCCTCCGAGCCTCGTCGGCCAGCGAAGCCGCCTGGTTGGCGTGAAGCTGCTCCAGAGCCCCGAGAACACACTCGAAGAACAAGGTCAGCTTGGCGTTGGTGGTCCCGCTGCGCTCTGGGGCATACCTCACGCTTGGCATCCCCATGGTAGCCAGCTGCGCGGTGATCCTGCCGGCAACGTCCTCGCGGCGGCCGATCCTGCGGTTCACGCCCTCCTTGAAGTCCTTATGCTCGGCGGCCTCGTCCTTCTGCAGCTGCTTCTCGGTCTCCAGCTCCTTGGCCAGGATCCCCTCCCGGGCTTTAGCCTCCGTGAGCATCCCCTCGAGGCCCTCCAGTTTCAGCGTGAGGTCCTTGATGGACTTAATGGCCTCGGAGAGCTCCCCGGCCTTGCTGATGGTCGCGCCCTGCGCCTCCGTCAGAGCACCGTTGAGTGTGTCCTTCTCCTGGGACAGCTTCAGGGCCTGCTCCTTTAGCCCATCCCGCTCTACTTCCAGCTCCTTCACCTTGCCAGCATGGACCAGGGCCTGGGCATCGAGCGCCTCTTGGTGCCTCTGCTCCAGCTCATGGGTCCGCTGCAACACAAGCTTCTCCACCTCTTCATCCTTGCCGCGAAGCGTGGTGGCAAGTTTCTCCTCGCGCGTGGCAAGGTCCTTCTCCTGGGAGTTCAGCGCGGCCTCGTGCTGGGTCCGGGCAGCCTCGGCGGCAGCGGCCAAGTTCTTCGCCGCCTCTTGGGCCTTCTCGACGTCGACGAGCTTCATGGTGAGCTCCACATCGCGCTTGGCCAGCTCGCCCTGGGCGGCCTTCAGCCCCTCGTGAGCCTGGCGAAACCAGTCCTGCGTCTCGGCAACGCGCTCCTGGAGGTCTGCCTCTGCCTTCTCCACCACCGCCGTCCTGGACTTAGCCTTGTCCAGACGGGCGCAGTGGAGCGCCTGGAACTTCCGAAATCTGGCGCCCATGGCGTGGAGGAGCCGCTCTTCCTGCGAGCCGCTGCCATCAACGCTCGGCTCGTCGACGACCTCAAGCCCAGCGGCGGCAAGCACTTCGTCGTCGAACACCTCTCCCTCGACGGGTGTCTTGGTGCTCGACGCGCCTGGAAGGTGGACGAACAAAGTCATCGCTCACCCTCAGGTACCTGCCAGAGCCGGAAGCGGCAGAGGAGGAAGGCTGGTCATTAGCCACCTCCTCCTCCTCGGCAGCGGCCCTGTCGGCCTCCCCGGCGGGCCCCTTGCCGGTCTCCTTGGCGGCGGCCTTGTCGGCCTCCCCGGCAGGCCCCTTGCCGGCCTCCCCGGCGGGCCCCTTGGCAGCATCCTCAGCAGCGCCCTTGGCGGCCTCCTCGGTGGTGATCTTCTCGGCGTCCCCCTTGGCGGCCTTGGCAACGTCCTCGATGATGGCGTCCACGTCCTCTGGATTCACCGAGGAGGGATCTGGACACCAAAGAAAGGAGTGAGGCAAGGCCAAGACCAAGAGCTAGAAAGAAAAAAGAACAGGGACGAAAGGCGAGCGACTTACCGGCGCCAGTCCTAGGCTGGGAAAAAGAAGTCCCCTCCCCACCAACATTTGGCGTCAAGGCAAAGCCGCCGGCGCCCAAGTTCTCCTCCTCCTCCTCCATGTGTGTGGGCTTGGTGCTTGGCGCCCTTTCCGGGGACGCCCCTCGGGGCGGCGTGGTCGATGGGGGCGGCGTGTTGGGAGTAGCCCTTTGCGGCTCCTCCTGCTGCCGCTCTCCTCCTGCATACCCGGCAAGGTCAGCACCAAAGTATCATACCCCTGACACATGTCGATGAGGGGAGGGTAATGAACTTACGCTGGGGGCTGTGCCGGGGGCTGCTGTCCGGGCTGCTCAACACCACCAGTGGCGCCCTTGAAGTACCAGCCGGGGGCTGGCCGCCCACCAAGGTCTTGGCCCTCTTCACCCTTTGGGCCAGCGTCTCCGCGTCCCTGCGAAGATGAGAACAAATCAAGACAAGTGACACAGATCGAGGAAACAGAGATGACGAGAAGAAGCCAGATACTCACTCGTCGTCCAACTCCTCCTCTGCTGTTTTCCTCTTCCTCCTCGAGCTGAGGGATCCGTAGTCAAAAGTGACCCCCGCGTCAGCATCTGCCGGGGGAGGGGAGGAGGGCGAAGTCCGCGTGCGCCTGGACGAAGAAGAAGCAGACGCCTTCTCCCTCGCTGTCGCGGCCTTCACCACCTTCTTCGCCGCCGCGGCCCTCGTCTGGCGCGCGGACTCCTCCGGGGACTTTGGCCGCCGCGCGGTCCTGACGGGCCGCACTGGCTCGCCGGAGGTGGCCCGCCGCAGGACTCACCCTCTGCCCGTGGCCGGAGGATCAACAGCCCCGGCCTCCTCGGACGACGACTCATCGGCCGCCTCGTCAACCAGAGGAGCCCCGATGCCGGCGCTACTGGCTTCCCTGGCGGCCGCCTCCCATTGGGCGAGCTCCTCCTCCTCCGCAGCCGCCGCGGCCTTGTCCTCCACACCACCAGCGCTACCGGCCTCCTCGGCAAGCTGCGCCTCCCTCGCCCTGGCAGCGATGTAGTCCAGCTCCACCTGGGTGGTGTCTTGGATGAGCAGCCGCTCGGCATCGGCGTTGATGTACCCCTCATGCAGGGTGTCAAAGAACTGTTGCACCTCGACGTCCTCCGGCTCCTTCCAGCTCGGGTCAGGGCCGTGCGCGTTGTAATCCGGCATCATGGCGATGATCTCATTCCAGCGCGAATTATTGCACAGCGGGACCACTCCCGCCGGCGGCTTGAACAAAGGCCCCTTGAAGACCTTGCCGGCCTTCGCGGCGGCCCTCACAGCCTTGCCGGTCCGCTCGACCTCGCCATCGCGGCCCACATCGAGCTGGAAGAGCCGCTGGCAGAAGTGGGCGTGCCCCATCATCGTGAAGTTGTGGTCGAGGCCGGGGCGAAGCCGCATGATGTCGGCGGGGTTCGTGAAGAGCCAGGCTGGCCTCCCCTTGTTGTGCAGTGGGGCGATCCGGCGGCGAATGAAGTCCGCCCCGATCATCTCAAGGGTGAGACCGGCCTCGGTGAGCCAAAGGATCCTGGTGGTGGCGACCGTGAGCTTCTCGTCGTCGGTGTCGACGTCACTCCAATCGCTTCTGCGAACCGGCAGCGCCCGGCGAACTTCGCAGAATGTCGGCGGGTCCTTCTCCTCGATCCAGCACCACCGGCCCCGCCATTCTTCCCACCTCTCCTTCATGGCGCCATCCAGGTACGCTCCCTTGGACTTTGGGATCCAGGTGATGCAACTAGAAACGGCGCCTCCCGTCTGGATCCGAGGGAAGAAGTAATGGTGGAAGAGCGCCGTGTTGGGGTGCACCCCGGCGAAACCCTCGCAGAGGTGCGCGAAGAGGGCCATGCACGCCACCGCATTTGGGGTAAAATCCAAGAGGCAGAAGCCAAAGGTCTGCATGATGTCACTAAAGAAATCGGAGAAGGGAGGACAAAGCCCGCAGGGAAAATAGTCGACAAAAAAGGGGTACCGATTTGGCGCAGCCTCGATGCAGTTGGCGGGGATGACGCGCGTGGCTGGATGCCCCGACTTCTCTCCCCCTGTCTTCACCCCCCACAAGGGCTTGAAGGCTTCCCAAAGCTCAAACATGTCAACTATCGAAGGGAAGAGGGCGGACTGCGTCCGCTGCACCGCCTGCGCACTCTCCGGCGGCTCCGCCGCTCCAGCATCCTTAGCCACAGCCTTGCCCTTGACGGATTTCGGCGCCATGGCGGCTGGGGGACAAGGGCAAGGCAGAGGGCAGCGGGAACGCAACGGCGGCAAGCGAGGGCGAAGCTTAGGGAAGAAGAGGAAAATGAGCGGAGGCTTCCGAGATTGGGATTGCGCAGAGGGTAAAGGAACAGTGCGCCCGCGGTTATCCCTTTTTATGGGGAAGCCGCGGGTCGCGCTGCCCATTTACTGCGATGTGACGCATGCATGTGGGAACCGCCCCACGCATGCCGCCCATGTCATGCGCGCCCCTCCACGTCGCGCCTTCAACACAGGTCGTGGGAAGCGCGGCGCGTGAAAAGTTTTACCGCGGTAAAAACCGCCCCGCCTGCCCGCACACCGTTTTGGGCGTGGCCCAACAACGTGTTACGCATATGTGTGGCCCAGGCCCGGGGGCTCTTGTCAGTGTACAAAAGAAGGGGTGCACCTTTGTACCCCTTTACCTGTGCACGGGCAGTCGGAGCCGCGCCCACGGCCACACCAAGCAGAGCGGAGGAGGTGAACCAAGGTAAAACCGAAGCCCGAGGCAGCCAGAGCAACGCCAAGACCAAGACTACAAAGAGCAGAGGGATGAAGCAGGTCCCCCCGGCAAGACCCTTGCCGGGGCGGCTCACCGACACCAGCGGAGTGAGCCACCCTCGAGCCCACGGGCCCAACTCAGCCCACCACGTTGGGACTAGGGCTCGGGAGGCACCTCCATGGTGGCATGCAGATCTTTGTCAAGACCAAGGAATGTTCAAGATCAGATGAGGATTAAAAGACAACGGTCCTCGGCAAGATCCTTGCCGAGGAAGGCCACAAGACCCCCGGAAAGATCCTTGCCGGGGATGACTGCGCGCCACGGCAAGACCCTTGCCGGGCCACCCGGCAAGGCTCTCTCCAAGGACGCCAGCACGGCCACTGCTAGGCCCACACCAGCCAAGCTTCCACCGCCGTTCGCATGCAGCTGCCAGCCCAACCAGCTGGGCAGGCACCTGCGTGGCAACATGCAGCTCCCAGGCCAACTCAACGAGCGCCTGCGTGGCGGCATGCAGATCTTCGTAAAGGCTCCACCACCGCGCCACCTCAGCTGCCTGCCTGCCTACATGGCACCACACGCATCGCTGGCCAGGGCGGTGTCAAAGCGAGGAGGAGCGGCGACGGACGGGACGGGCCTCGCCCCCGTCCCCGATAAAGCTAGGGGACACCTCAGCGGCGCATTAAATGCAACATGTCATGTAATACGAGCGATAAGCTCGTAGTACTGTGCGCCTTTCCACCTCCTGTATGCCACTGTGGCAGCCCTTTTCGACTATAAAATGAGGCCCATGGCATACTGGAGGGGGATTCGGCTCTTTCGATCTACGCACTCACCATAGCTAGTTCGAGAGCTCAAGAAATCTCTGAAATACACCCACCAAAGCAGGACTAGGGTTTTACGCATCTTCGCGGCCCGAACCTGGGTAAACGATCCTTGTACTGGTTACTAATCCTGCTCTTCTCGCAACCCTGCGCCCCGGCAACCGTAGTAGGGATTCTTGTGATCCCATAGGTGTCGTTCCACACCGACAGAAACAGAGAGTTTGCAATCCCATCTTGGTGAGACCGAGATCCCTATCGGTAAGACCGAAGTGACTAGGGTTTTGTGGCAGTGGCTATGTCAACTGAACTCGGTGGCGCCGGATAGAAAGTCTCGGTGAGGCTGAGTTTGACTTTTGGTTTGGGACATATGTGGATATGAGAAAGTGGTTGAGGGTTTTTGGAGCATATCAGTAAGCACTTTGAGCAAGTAACCCATTAAGCAACACCTCATCCCCTTCTAATAGTATTGGCTTTTCCTATGGACTCAATGTGATCTTGGATCACTAAAAGTAAAATGTCGAGTCTTGAGCTTTAGAGCTTGAGCCAATCTTTTGTCCTTAGCATTTTGAGGGGTCCACATTTCTAATCCATGCCATGCCAATCATTGAGCTTTCCTGAAATATTTATCTTGAAATAGCATTAGCTCAATGAGTTATATGTTGTTAGGAATTACCAAAACCACCCAGGGATAGTTGCACTTTCAGTCTGCTGTACGCTCTTTTGTGTGCCCAAATTAGCAAGCGATGTTAAATTATGCAATGACGTACCGGGGGGAATTTCCACCAAAATTTGAATTATCAAACTCATCCCACGCACGTAAAACATAAAGAATCATTTGCGATGCACACAATCGTTCAAATGAATGGTCCGGCGGCACACCGCGCAAAGTTTCCCTCCACATTTCCAAAATTTTGGCCTACCGCCAAAATATCTACCCCCGCCTGTCGGTGTCAAAACCGGCGGATCTCGGGTAGGGGGTCCCGAACTGTGCGTCTAAGGTCGATGGTAGCAGGAGACGGGGGACACGATGTTTACCCACGCCGGGCCCTCTCTATGGAGGTAATACCCTACTTCCTGCTTGATTGATCTTGATGAATATGAGTATTACAAGAGTTGATCTACCATGAGATCGTAATGGCTAAACCCTAGAAGTTTAGCATGTATGACTATGGTAATGAGTGTATCCTTTCCGGACTAACCCCTCCGGTTTATATAGGCACCGGGGGGAATCTAGGGTTACATAGAGTCGGTTACATAAGAAGGAATCTTCATAGTCGGTCGCCAAGCTTGCCTTCCACGCCAAGGAGAGTCCAATCCGGACATGGGTACAGTCTTCGGCCTTCACGTCTTCACAGCCCATCAGTCCGGCCCAAGGATAACAGGCCGGACGCCCGAGGACCCCTTAGTCCAAGACTCCCTCAGTAGCCCCTGAACCTGGCTTCAATGACGAGGAGTCCGACGCGCAGATTGTCTTCGGCATTGCAAGGTGGGTTCCCTTCTATCCGAACTTCAAGATAATCTTCGGATGCGATGATAGTATCCGGACCTATCACACACACCATACACAACCGCAGAGAGAATATATTTTTACACGAGTTCCATCCGCTGACAACTTTTTTGCAGCACGACATTACGTCTGACCGGTCATAATTCCAAACCGCTTTCGTGTTCGACGCCCCACGTCCCGAGACGCGGTTGCCATTAGCATGTCTTGTCAAAGCAGAGATCGTGTCCCCTTATCGCGGGATTCTCATCAATGCGGGCATGGGTAACCCAACCGTGCCGTTCATACAGCCCTTGGGAATAGGCGAATCTTAAGACGAGTGAGGAGGCGTTTAATATTCGTTGCCTTTATAAGGGGATAAGGATTCCCTCTTCCTCTCTCACGCCCTCTCTCTGTCTCCGCCTTTCCAATCTCGAGCTCCAGCGCCCAAGTTCTCATCTCCTTTCCACTCAAGCAACCATGTCCGGATCCGGAGGTCAGGGCAAGTGGATGGTCTCCTCCGTCAATGAGGAGGACATTACTGAGCTTCGGGCGGCCGAATATTTGGCGAAGGAGATGACCCACCATCTGCCGGCCGAGGGATAGGTCGTCCCCACGCCGAAGCCCACCGAGAGGGTAGTATTCATCCCCCATTTCTTCCGCGGGCTAGGGTTTCCACTCCACACTTTCGTCCGTGGGCTGATGTATTATTACGGGATAGATTTCCATGATCAGTCCCCGAATTCCTTCCTCAACATCTCGGCATTTATCGTCGTGTGTGAGGCCTTCCTCCGCATCCAACCCCACTTCGGGTTGTGGCTCAAAGTCTTCAACGTGAAGCCGAAGGTGGTGGATGTCCAGCACACGGAGTGCGGAGGAGCCATGGTGAGCAGGTTGTCCAACGTCTCCTGGCCCAAGGGCACTTTTGTGGACACAGTAAAGGAGTGGCAGAAGCAGTGGTTCTACATCACAGAACCTCGCGGCACCACCTGGGCCGCAGCTGCCGAATTCCGCTCTGGTGCTCCCATGCGACTCACCTCCTGGGTCAAGAAGAGTCTGGACTGGTGGTCACCTGACGAGCTGATAGCGCTGCAGACGCGCGTTCAAAGCATGGTGACCAAGAATGTCAAGCTCGTTGATGTAGTCCAGGTGATGCTAGTTCGCCAGATTCTTCCATGCCAGCGCCGAAGCCGCCCTCTGTGGGAGTTCAATTCGAAGAAGCACCAGACCTTGGTAAGGCTCTTCGAGACTACTCACGAAGGTGCCTGGAAGTTGCTCTTTAAGGGCAACGAGAAACCGCTAGCCGCAGATTCAGATCGCGGGCACGACGCTAAACACCTCGCCAGCGAGGTATGTCGTTTTTAATGTATTATCTACTTGTTTGTTTCAAGGATGATGCCTGAGCTTTTATTGTTGGTTTTTCAGGACTGGATGGAGAGGGCGAAGCGGATCCAGTGTCCGGCTCCGCTGCCCGAAGAACCGGTCATCCCGCGTCTGGCGAAGATGGTGGTGTCGGCGCCCTATAAGGCGCCGGAAAAGAAGGCCAAGGGGGCCAAGAGTGGCCCCCGTCGCAAGGGTACTTCGGACGTGACGTCCGAAGACGGCAAAGCCCACTCCTCTGTCCCTGAGGTCAATGACGAGGAAGAGGAGGAGGAGGAAGAGGAGAACATCCCTCCCCTGAGGAGAGAAAGAAGAAGAGGGCGGCTTCCTCGCCTCTGGAGACGGAAACGCCCAAGAAGGGGAAGGGTGTCCCAGCGGTCAACACCGTGTGGGACGTTGACAGCAGTCCAGAACGACACCCCCGCACTAAGCCCCAGGCCGCATCGTAAGTGACATGCCTCTCACATGCACACATCCGGCCCTTTCTTTTCATTATCTTGATATGGTTAACTGTACTATTGTAGTCCGGCCCGTGACCTCATCCAGCGACCCTCATCTGGAGGTTCGTTGGATCCGGCGGAGATGGCCAGCATGTCGCCGCCGCCCGCTTATTCCCTCAGGGCCGGGGACGGCACTGAAGTGTTGTCCCGGAGGACCGCTCCGAGCTGGGGAGGAGCCCAGGACGCTGTCCGGGAGGTGCCACAAGGCGAGACCTCCACTGCCGAAAACATAGGGGAGCAGATCCCCATGGAGACTGGCGAAGAGGGCCGCATTTAGTTCGGCCCTTAGCCGAATACGATTCCAGAGACCCATATGGCTCCGGAGTCGGGCGAGCAGCCCCCCTTGAAGGAGGGGGGTGCGCCGATTCCACCGGTGGCCCCTGTCCATCCAGGGGCGCCAGATAACATGGTGGAGGCGCTACGAGGCGCCTCCGTTGTGGACGAGCACCGTGTCCTTATGGGTGCGGTGATCAAGAAGGTTCAGTCCGCCAAGAGTGGACTGAATGAAGCCTGCAGCAACCTGTTGACAGGTTTCGAGGTAGGAAAGAGAAAAAAACCATGTAGACAGTAGCCCCTGAGACACTGTCTGGTGTTCGGCAAGAAGAACCGGACAGAGGATCAATCTTTTGTTATAGGAGACTAACGTAATATGTATGAATAAGCAGGCATCGCTGTTGGCCGCAACCTAGCATGCTACTGAAGTCTCTGAACTGAGGCAGAGGCTGGAGCGGACCGAGAACGATGTCGGAGTAAGTGGCCACGGGTAGCCTAACCGACTACCCCTGGTTCTTCAGAAAATTTATCAGCCCTTTGGGCCTTCAAGCACTCCAAGCATTTGGGCCGCCTTCCCCGGCCGGCTACCACTAAAGCCGACTCCCGGAAGGCGACCCAGCCTCACCGACTCCAGGAAGCCGGCCAAGAAGGACGCCGACTCCTAGAAGCCGGCCAAGACCACAACCACTCCTACATAACGACGACCTGACGGGGCATGGCCACAGTGCGGCCCACGACCCCCGAAGCCTGAGGCGGGCATGGCTACAGGAGGCCGTACGGGAGGGATGTCTCCCATGCGGCCCGGCACTGTAGCCACGCCAGCTACGACGTCATCCACGACCCCCTCCTGTACGGCCCAAGGACTGCGGACCCCTTCAGCCAGAGAGAGGCGTGAAGGCGGCCCGGCTTTCCCTAGTCGGCCGGGAGCATAGCCGGCCTCCGGAAGCCGGCTACTCCCTTCCTCGAAGCAGGAGCCCCATTAAGGAGACAAGACGAGGTGAGGCTACAGTGATAGCCCCCGAGGCGGCCCACTGTAGCCATGCTCACCTCGACAAAGCCCTCATCATCAGAGGCGCGGCTACAGTAAGCGGCCGCCGACAAAGCCCTAGGCGGTGGGGCCGGCCTGTCGACCAAGTAACCGGCAGCCGGCGGGACCCACCAGCCGGCGGGATCCAGCAGCCCGCGGAGAAGCCGGCGAGCATAGACACTGACGGCTGGGACCAGATCCCAGCCGGATTACCATTGTACCCCCGGGGGGTAGGCCTATATAAACCCCCCGGAGCACCCATGCAAAGGGTTGGCCACTGAGCATAGTTGGCTCCTGGTTGGCACCTCTGCATGTTTGGCTTCCAAGCATAGCACACGCACACACACCATAGATAGAGAGAAGCAAGAGCTAGCCTTGTTCTTCTTCTCCCTTGATCCCAACAGCTCTAGGAGCGATTGTAGCTACTCTTTATCGAGCTAGTGATCATGCGGAGACCCCGCAGAGCAGGACTAGGGGTGTTATCTCCTCGGAGAGCCCCGAACCTGGGTAAGATTCGCCGGCGTGCATGTCTTCGCCTCATCCCGTTTCCAGGCACCGGCGACGTTTTATTGGCTCCCACAATGATAAGCCATCCCTTTGGCATATGTCGCACCAACCACCCGACATTTGGCGCCCACCGTGGGGCCAGGTGCACCGTCGTCCGGAGACCTGTTCTGGACGGGAACCCTCTTCCTTCCCCGCGAGCGCAGCCAGCCTGCTGCGCCCGATGGCGCTTGCCCCGACGCGCTGCAAGGCGTCGACGACGCCTGCGCAGCGAGCCGCCTCGCCGATCTGCTCGGCGAGACTCGCATCTCCGACGAGCCTGCGTCCGACGCAGGCACCGACTACCCCGAGAGCCGCCTCGTCAGCCTCCTCGACCAACTTCACGTCTCCAGCGAGCCTGCTGCGGACATGGAGTCTGTCGGCTCCACCGACCCGATGCTTATCGACTCCGACACCGCGTCGCTCGACGCCTACCCCTCCGACGTGGTGGTCTTCGACGACCCACTCCCTCGAGCTGACAGCGGCAGCAGCGCTGTCACCGAAGTGCTGGTCATCAGCCACGTCTCCAACTCGGGTGGGAGCGCCCGCGACGCTCAGCAAGCAGCGATGCACGACCTCTCCATCCCCCTCCCGGCCGACGCCGACGCCGAGACCCTGGAGGCACGCCGTCTTGCCCTCATCACGGAGAGCAAGAAGATAGCCTCGCTGAGACGCCTCACCGAGGCCCACCAGCGCGAAGTCGACCGCGCCGCCTTCGGGACGCCGCCGTCGAGCGGCCCGAGCCGAGCCGGCTTCGTCCAGAAGCGCGGCGCAGCCGTTGCCAGCATGCTGGGCGCAGATCGCCCCGTCTACGCCACCCCGCTCGAGAATCTGCGAGCCGCTCAGGCGGCAGCAGAGGAGCTCAATGGGCTGGGAGCCGATGAGCTCCCCTACATGACAAGATGGATCCAGCAGCTGATCGACGCGGCTGCAGAGCGGCACGAAGCCGGCGCCCGAGCTGATAGCCATCCCCCGCGCCGGGAGCACGCCGCGACGTCTCGCTCGCCGACTGCGAGCGGCACGCGCCAGAAGAAAGACAAGGAGCCGGCTGCCAGCCGCAGCCGGACCCGCATCACTATCGAGCGCGACGCGGAAGGCCGCCCTCGGGCGGTTGAACATCAGGGAAACCTGCCTCCTCCCCCGCCTCGAAGAGAAAGACGCCTCACTCCACCGCCTGTCACCCATCCGACTCTTGGCGACCGACTCGGCCGCCGAGAAGGAGTCGGCGAGAGCGACGCCCGCCACAGGATCGACCGCCTGGCTCGATCCTTGGCGTTAGAAGAAGAAGACGATGTCGGCCCGCCATGCTTTGGCCCCCGCATCCGCGACGAGCCCTTTCCCAAAGGGTTCTCGCTCCCCAGAGACACGCCCAAGTACAACGGCTCGGTGAAGCCGGAAGATTGGCTCATCGACTACTCCACAGCCGTCAGCATCGCCAACGGCAACCGGCGCGTTGCCGTGAAGTACGTCCCCCTGATGCTGCAGGGCACGGCGCGCACATGGCTCAACAGCCTCAAGCCATACAGCATCAACAGCTGGCTGGACTTCACCGAGGTTTTCGTCCGCAACTTCACCAGCACCTACAAGCGGCCTCCCAAGCCTCGCCAGCTCTCCCTCTGCGTCCAAGGGCCCAACGAGTCGACCCGCGACTACCTCACGCGATGGGCCGAGCTCCGCAACTCCTGCGAGGGAGTGCACGAGGTCCAGGCCATCGAATACTTCACTACCGGGTGCCGAGAGGGCACCCTCCTCAAGCACCGACTCCTCTGCGACGAGCCGGCTACCCTCGACGAGCTACTCGTCATCGCCGACAAATACGCTACTGCCGACTCCTCCATGAAGACCGAGCTCCGAGTGGACGCCTCGGGGAAAGTGGTCGCCCCGGCTCCCAAGCGGCCGGCTGGCGACCCCAACCGGCGCCCCTACCAGAACGACCACAAGCGCAAGGGCCCCATGCCGACTTCCTCCAGTCGGCAGGTGGCCACCATTGAAGACGAGCAGCCCGAAGAGCGGCCTGCTCCCAAGAAGAAGGGAGGCCGGCCGCCCTGGCAGCCGTCCTTCTCCTACGAACAAGCACTCGATGCTCCCTGCAAGTTCCACAGCGGCGCGAAGCCGTCCAACCATACAACACGGAAATGCCACTGGCTCACCCGCATCACCAAGGGCGAAGGGATAGTGCCGCCTCCGCCTCCCGGCCCGCCGCCTCCAGCTCCCCAGCAGCCGGCGGCCCGGCCGGCAGTCGGCGCCATCCAAGACGAGTTCCCCGAAGCGCACGACGCCTACGTCGTCTTCACGAGTCAAGTCGACGACAAGCGCAGCCGACGCCGGCAACACCAAGAAGTAAACGCAGTCGCCTCTAGCACCGCCGAGTTCATGCATTGGTCGGAAAAGCCCATCAGCTGGAGCCAGGCCGACCACCCAGAGGTGATGCCTTCGCCTGGCTCCTATGCTATGGTCTTGGACGTCACCCTTGCGACGGAGAGGCGAGCTGCCAGATTTTCCCGCGTCCTGATAGACGGCGGAAGCAGTATCAACATACTGTACCGCGACACCATGGACAAGCTGAACATCAAAGCAAAGCAGCTCATGCCGAGCCGCACTGTCTTCCATGGTATCGTACCCGGCCTATCTTGCTCTCCAATCGGCAAGATCAAAATGGATGTTCTCTTCGGAGACAAAGATCACTTTCCGCCGGGAAGCAATATGGTTCGAGGTGGTGGACCTGGAGAGCCCCTATCATGCGCTACTTGGCCGACCTGCTTTGGCCAAGTTCATGGCTGTGCCCCACTATGCCTACCTGAAGATGAAGATGCCGAGCTCGAAGGGGATCATCACGGTAGCCGGCGACTACAAGAAGTCCATCGAGTGTGCCATGGCCAGCAGCCGGCTGGCCGAGTCCCTCGTGGTGGCGGAAGAGAAGAAGATGCTGGAACGGGTTGTGGCCATGGCCGGCAAGCAGCCGACCTTGTCCCCCAACCCCAAGGACTGTGATGCGCAGGGCTCCTTCCAGCCTGCCAAAGAGACGAAGAAGATACCTCTAGACCCGGAGCACCCGGAGAGGTTCGCCGTGATTGGGGCGAACTTGGACAGTAAATAGGAAGGCGAGCTCGCCGACTTCCTCCGTGAGAATCGAGACATCTTTGCATGGTCCCCAAAGGACATGCCGGGTGTCCCGAAGGATTTCGCCGAGCACAAATTACATGTCCGAGCTGATGCGAAGCCGGTCAAGCAACCCCTCCGCCGACTATCAGAAGAGAAGCGAAGAATCGTGGGAGAAGAGATAGCCCGGCTCCTCGCAGCCGGCTTCATCATGGAAGTGTTCTTTCCAGAATGGCTTGCCAATCCAGTTCTGGTTTTGAAGAAGAATAACAAGTGGCGCATGTGTATAGACTACACAAGTCTGAACAAGGCCTGCCCAAAGGATCCGTTTGCTTTGCCACGGATTGACCAAGTGATAGACTCCACAGCCGGATGCGAGCTGTTAAGTTTTTTGGATGCATACTCAGGGTATCATCAGATCAAGTTGGACCCGGCTGACCGCCTGAAGACTGCCTTCATCACACCCTTTGGAGCTTTCTGCTACCTGACAATGACATTCGGCTTGAGAAACGCCGGTGCCACTTTTCAGCGTTGCATGCAGAAATGTCTCTTGAAACAACTCGGCAGAAATGCCCACGTCTACGTAGACGACATTGTGGTGAAGACAGAGAAGCGCGGTACCTTGCTGGAAGACCTGAAGGAAACATTTGCCAACTTGCGCCGATTCCAGATCAAGCTCAACCCCGAGAAGTGCGTGTTCGGAGTACCAGCCGGCCAGCTGCTAGGCTTCCTGGTCTCCGAACGCGGCATTGAGTGCAACCCTGTCAAGATCAAGGCCATCGAGAGGATGGAGATACCCACCAAGCTGCGAGATGTGCAGAAGTTCACTGGCTGCTTAGCCTCCCTGAACCGTTTTATCAGCCGACTAGGAGAGAAGGCCCTCCCCCTGTACCGACTCATGAAGAAGTCCACTCACTTTGAGTGGAATGATCAAGCCGACCAAGCCTTCCATGAGTTGAAGAAAATGTTGACCACTCCGCCTGTCCTGGCTGCGCCGACTGAGAAGGAGCCCATGCTCCTCTACATCGCCGCGACAAGCCGAGTCGTCAGCACTGTTGTTGTGGTCCAGCGCCCGGAGGAAGGCCGAGCCCAGCTGGTCCAGAGGCCGGTCTACTATCTCAGCGAAGTACTATCTAGCTCGAAGCAAAACTACCCGCACTACCAGAAGATGTGCTATGGGGTGTACTTCGCTGCCAAGAAATTGAAGCCCTACTTCCAAGAGCACCCCATCACGGTCGTGTGCACTGCCCCGCTCGCCGAGATCATAGGCAGCCGGGATGCATCCGGCCGGGTGGCCAAATGGGCCATTGCCTTGGCGCCTTACACGATTTTCTATCAACCCCGCACCGCCATCAAGTCGCAAGCATTGGCCGACTTCCTCGTCGACTGGGCCGAGACCCAGTACTTACCGCCGGCTCCCGACTCTACCCATTGGCGGATGCACTTTGACGGGTCCAAGATGCGCACCGGCTTGGGAGCCGGCATCGTCCTCACCTCTCCCAAAGGCGACAAGCTCAAGTACACGCTGCAGATCCACTTCGCCGCCTCCAACAACGTGGCCGAGTACGAGGCGCTCGTACATGGGCTCCGGCTAGCAAAAGAGCTCGGCATACGCCGGATCCTGTGCTACGGCGACTCCGACTTGGTGGTCCAGCAATCATCTGGCGATTGGGACGCCAAGGACGCGAACATGGCGAGCTACCGCTTCCTCGTCCAGCAGATGAGCGGATACTTCGAAGGGTGCGAGTTCCTTCATGTGCCAAGGGCCGACAACGACCAAGCAGATGCCCTAGCACGGATCGGCTCCACCCGACAAGCCATACCGACTGGCGTCTCCCTCCAGCGCCTCCTCAAGCCGTCCATCAAGCCGTCTCCAGAGTCGGATTCCATCTTCGTACCGCCTGCGCCAGAAACAGTCGGATCCGGCTCAAGCAATCCCGCAGGCGGCACGGGGACTTCGACGACTGCCCCGGGAACTGACGTAGTCGCACCCGGCCCAGGGACCTCAGAGCCTGGCCTGGGGACTGCAGCAGTCGGCCCGGGGACTGCAACGACGCAAGAAGTGGTGGTCGACCCCAACGCAACACCCAACCCACCCACCCGAGTCATGGTGGCCACGATAACAGCAGAAGAAGTCACAGCTCCCTCATGGGCCCAACCCATCCTCAAGTTCTTAGTCAGCAGAGAGCTGCCGACTGATGAGATCGCAGCAAGACTAGTGCAACGACGAGCCGCAGCATACACAATAATCAACAGGGAGCTTGTGAAGCGCAGCGTCACTGGAGTCTTCCAGCGTTGCGTCGAGCCAGAAAAAGGAGTGGCAATCCTCAAAGACATCCACCAAGGCGAATGCGGCCACCACGCCGCCTCAAGATCCCTCGTGGCCAAGGCTTTCCGCCATGGGTTCTTCTGGCCGACTGCCTTGGAGGATGCTAAAGAAATAGTCAAGACCTGCAGAGGATGTCAAGTCTTCAGTTCCAAACAACACCTGCCGGCTTCTGCCCTCAAGACCATTCCCCTCACCTGGCCTTTTGCCGTCTGGGGACTGGACATGGTGGGCCCTTTCAAGACGGCCTGCGGTGGCTTGACACATCTACTTGTTGCTGTGGACAAGTTCACAAAGTGGATCGAAGCAAAGCCGATCAAGAAGCTGAACGGGCCGACTGCCGTGACATTCATCACCGACATCACCACTCGGTACGGCGTGCCGCACAGCATCATCACCGACAACGGCACAAACTTCGCCAAAGGCGCGCTGGCACGTTTCTGCGCGGCACAGGGCATCCGACTGGACTTAGCGTCCGTTGCCCACCCGCAGTCAAACGGCCAGGTCGAGCGAGCAAATGGACTTATCCTCTCCGGCATCAAACCCCGACTGGTTGTACCACTGGAGCGATCGACCGGCTGCTGGCTCGAAGAGCTGCCGGCTGTCCTCTGGAGTCTGCGCACTACACCCAACAAGTCAACCGGCTTCACTCCATTCTTCCTCGTGTACGGTGCCGAGGCTGTCATCCCAACAGACATCGAGTTCGACTCGCCTCGGATCACCATGTACACGGAGGAGGAAGCCAAAGAAGCAAGAGAAGACGGTGTCGACCTACTGGAAGAAGGCCGGCTGTTAGCCCTCAGCCGGTCTGCCATCTACCAGCAAGGCCTGCGCCGCTACTACAACCGCAAGGTCAAGCCAAGATCCTTCCAAGAGGGCGACCTTGTGCTCCGGCTGATCCAGCGAACAGCCGGCCAGCACAAGCTCTCGGCCCCTTGGGAAGGCCCCTTCGTCGTCAGCAAGGCACTCGGCAACGACTCCTACTACTTGATCAACGCGCAAAAGCCAAGAGCACGCAAGAGAGACGACTCCGGCAAGGAGTCGGAGCGACCATGGAACGCAAACCTCCTAAGACGATTTTACAGCTGAAAAGCAGTATGTATCACGCTACCCCTTTTGTATTAAGTTACAAACCAACAGGCCCCCCGAACAGTACTCGGGGACTGCCTTTTATTTATCTATGGATGACGAGTGTCATATCCATGAATGTCTTATTACATTTTGAATTCTTGTCCGGCACCGGGTCCGACTAGTCGGCCCGGGGACTGGCCGCCTTAAGCTATATTATAAGTTCTTCCCGAAGTCAGCAAAGTAGTGCGCCGGCTCCCCAGTCCTCTCTTGTTGAAAGTCGCAGCTCAAAGAACTGACTGTCCGACTAGCAAGAGAGAAGACAGAAAGGACGCCCACACGAAAACGGCTAAGGAACAACTAACCTATATAGCAAAAAGACGGCCTCCATATATGCCTGTCGGCTGTCACAGCAGCCGGCTGGCCGGCTTCCTAAAAACTTAGCTTAAGTCCGACCGAGCTAAAAGTACTTCCCCCTCCCCAATCGGCCAGGCACTCCCCGGCTACAGATTGCAGAGCAACTGTTTGACTAGGGAGGCGGCAACCAAGGGAGGGTGGCAAAGGAAAAAAGCAGAAGGACAAAAAGCGAAAGTACAAGGAAAGACCGATTGCATAACTTATATACATAAAGCCCCCGATAGGCGGCAACAGACTTGAGTTTCAATACACCCAGTGGGTGGAACTGCGCAGACTTAACCAAAAACATTGTTCAAAAGTAACAAGACAGGAAACAAAAGAAAGAAGACAAAGGCGCGAAGGCCGAGTTGGTCGGTGAAGGCAGCTCGCCGGCTGAAGGAGTGGCCGCCTAGCTGGTCCCGGCTTGACCGCCTCCCGCAACAGGAGACGCACTCGCACGCAGCGTAGTGCTGGAGGCGCGGTCAGGCTGGCCGGCTGCTCCACCAGCCGGCTCGACGTCTTCACCCTCCTCCTCCTCTTCTTCGCCCTCGTCGCTGGAGTCGATCTCCTCCGCCGAGTCCTCGCCGTACGCCGGGTCCAGCCCGAACCAATCTTCCGGCTGGGCGACTCCATTGTCGTCCACCTCGGGGGCGAAGACGTTGGTGTCGGTGCAGTCGGCGATTGCCGAAGCCCGTCGAATGATGGCCGGCCGCGCCGGCTCCAGCTCCGCGTCGGCTTGCTGCCGCCAGATGGCTAGCTGGTCCAGATTCAGGCCTGGGTACCAGGCCTTGACGAACTCCAGCGCCCGCCCGGCGCCGGAGCGAGCCGCTGACGCCTTCCAAGCCTCGAAGCGCCCGACGGCCACCTCCAGCCAGTCGGCGGTCCGACTGGGAGTGCGCGGGATCACTTGGCCGGGCCAGAGGGCGGCCAGGACCTGCGACCCGACATGCTGAAGCTAGCGGAGCAGCCTGTGAGCCGGCTGGATACGAGCCTGGATCGCCAGGAGCTGCTCCGCCAGCGAGCGGCCGGCAGTCGGCGAAATCTCGAAGCCGGCTTGCCTCTTCGCCTGGCGACGAGCTTCGATGGCCTGGTTGGCGGCAGTGGAATAGCTGGGGAAGTACTCTGCGCAGAAAAGAAAAGAAGAACCCCAAGTCAGAAAAACAAGTCAAAATGACAGATGGCAAGAAAGGACGAAGGGGTAGACGACTTACCGTCAACCAGATTCTCAATCTGGCCATAGCCGGAGACCAGAGTCTGCCTGGCTTCGTCCCAGGCGGCCGCCTCCGTCTCGAACTCGGCCTGGAGGGCGGCTTCGCGGTCCTGCGCGGCCTTCAGCGCCGCCTTGTGGCTTTCCTCCTGGTCGGCCAGCTTCTTGACCAGGCGGTCGCGCTCCTGCACTAAGGCGGCGAGCTCCGCGTCCTTGGCACGAAGAGCAGTCTGGGACTCCCCCAGCTGTGCCCTCAGACTGGCGTTGGCCGCTGCAGAGACAGAAGAAGAAGAACAATGAGAAATCATCAAGGAAGATCCGAGCCGACTGCTCAGCAGTCGGCCCGAATCTCGGGGACTACACCCAGTGGGTGCGCTGACGCGCCCCCACATGAGATAAAGATCAAGTTACATACCTCGGCTTTCAGTGAGATCGGCGGTCTTCTGCGTCAGCTCCCGAGCCTGGGAGTTGAAGGCGGCCGCTCGGAGGTTGTGATAGTCCTGCAAGATGGACAGAAGATCGACGTGAGAACGAAAGCAACGATGAGAAATCATCAAGGAAGATCCGAGCCGACTGCTCAGCAGTCGGCCCGAATCTCGGGGACTACACCCAGTGGGTGCGCTGACGCGCCCCCACGAGAGAAATCAAGAAGAAGATGAGAATACGAACCCGGATGGCTGCCCGCGTGGCGAGGAATTCATCGGTGAACTGCCTCAGCGCCGCGGCATGGCCCTGGAGCCGGGTCCGGACGTCTTGCGCAGCGATGTTCACCACGGCTGTCCCTCCGCCTGGCGTCCACCCTGAGGTAGCGCTGGCCGCCTCCGCGTCTCAGGCCGACGAGCTGGAGCCCACGGCCAGCCGTGGCTCCGACGCCGCTTTCTGCGGCTCCGACGCGGCCTTCCCTGCGCGCCGGCTTGGCGGAACCCGGACTGCCACCTCAGCTCCCGCGGCCGGCTCGCCTTCCGCCGACTGTGCGGGCGCAGGCTCAGTCTGGCCGCCTTGGGCCGCCCCAGTCGGAGGAGTCGGCCCCGGCGCCTCCCTCACGAAGATGACGTCGTCGCCGCTCCCGCCCAGACCCGGCTGGGAACCGCTGGCTCCCCCTGGCGAGGGATCCGCGTCCCCGGGCGCCATGGCGCGCAGGGGGTGACCATCAAGGCCTCCCCTGCCGCCGCTTCGGCCTCGGCCTCTGCCTGGGCCTTGGCTGCAGCCTCGGCGAGCGCCTTCGCCGCCTCCTCGTCCCGAGCTGCCTGGGCGGCGGCTGCCTTCCGTGCCTCCGCCTCCCGCGCTTCCTGCTCCTCCCGCACCTCCCGCGCGTTCCTTCCCGTCGCCTCCAGGAGGGCGGCACGGGGATCTACGCGGCGGGTGGTGCTCCCAGAGCCCCCTGGCGACTCGACAACGGAGCCGGCAGCTGCCCGCTCGAGTGACAGTGGAGCTCTGATCAAAGAAAAGAAGACAAAGGTTCAGAAGACCACCCAAGAAAGGAAAGAAGGAGAATACACAGGAAGAGAGAAAGCTTACGCTGACACAGCCTGCGGCTGCTTCACCACTTTGCGGAAGCGAGCCGCCTTCGCGGCCGCCTCTTCCCGCCTGGTGGCTGCCGCCCCACCCCTCGGCTTCTTCGTCCGGCTACCGAACATGCCCTGGGTGGCGCGACGTTTCTGGCCTCTACCCCGAGCAGGCTGCGCACCGGAGGAGCCCGCGCCGCGTCCGGAGGCTGGCTGGCGGGGCGGGACGACTTCGGCTTCGTCCTCGTCCGGCCAATCTTCGAAGGTCGCGGAGAACTCGGCGCCGCCTGCTTCGCCGCCGGCTTGGCCACCAGCCGGCTCGGCGGCTTCCTCCATATGGACCGCCCCCAGATCGGGGTCCTCCTGGTCGTGCTCGGTCCGATCGGGGGCGAAGCGGCGCTCCACGTCCGCCCCGCCGGCCGGCCGAAGCAGAGGATTCTGTCAAAAAGCGAGCCGACTGAGTTAGAGTCGGCCCAGAGGAACTCGGCGACAAAGCTGAGAGAGAGAAAGAGAGAAAAAGAGAAGGGGAGCGTACCGTAGGCGGAGGATTGGCGCGGCTATATGGCTCCTTGCCGAATTGCCAGTCATCGGGAAGCTGGCAGTTGGCGAGGTAGTTCACCATGTCGGCCGCGTCGGCCTGCGGCATCTCCTTGGTGCACATCCGGCTCGGGTCGAGCTGGCCGCTCATCTGACAGATCAGATGAGGCCGGCTCTGGAGCGGGAGGACCCGGCGCGTGACGAACGCGGCCAGAAGGTCGGGCCCCCTCAGGCCCTCCGACTGGACCATCACCCGCAGGCGGGCGATGGCGGCGTTCCCTCCCTGCGATAGCGTCACCGCCCGGAAGGACCACTGGGGCAGCCTCCCCGCCGGTGGGCCGGCTACGTAAGCCGGCAGGTTGACGTAGTCGCCCCGTGGAGCGATGTTCCGCACGTAGAAGTATGACTTCTGCCACTTCTTCACCGATTGGATCAGCGTGATGACGGGGAAGGGGTTGTCGGCGCCCGATCTCCGCGACGCGATGAAGGCACCAGTGTGGGCCGGCACGCCCTTGCTGCGCGTACCCAGCTTCGACTGGAAGAACTCCCCCCAGAGCTCAAGGGTGGGGAGGACGCCGAGATAGCCCTCGCACAGGGTGACGAAGGCCGATAGCAGCACCACCGCGTTGGGGGTGAGGTGGTGCGGCTGGAGCTGATAGAAGTCCAGCCAGGTGCGGAAGAAGGCGCTCACTGGCAGGCCGAAGCCGCGCAGGAAGTGCGAGCGGAAGACCACCCGCTCGCCATCCCGCGGCGCCGGCCTGATTTCTTTCTCCAGCGCGAGGCGGACCTCCACTTTGTCCGCACTGGGCAGACGCCGTGTGTCGCGGAGGAAGTCGATGTGGTCGTTGTGGACGATGGAGCCATCCCAATCCCCGCCAAGCTGCTCTACGTGGGGAGGCATGGCGGAAGCTAGCACGGCGGCGGAGGAGCGTGCGGAGGAAGAGCGCGGCGGCGAGGCGCTGTTGCGAGAACGAGCAAGGCAAGAAGACGGCGGAAGTAGGAGGAGCGTGCGAGGGCCTGCCGCCCTTCACCTCCCCCTACTTATAGCCTCACGCGGCCGAAGAGGCCGGACGTGGGGGGGACGTGGGATTAACCGCGCCCACTCCCCCACATCTCGCGTTTATTACGCATAAGTGCGAGCCGAAACTGCCGCACGGAATATGCGGGCGGTTCCGGGATACAAAAGATCCGCGCCTGGGCTGGGGCGCGGACGTGGCGGGCCCCCTCTCTGCGGCAACGTCCCATCTCGCGCGTGGGCTGGCAGGCTTTCCGGCTACGTGGCGCGCCGTCGGCCCGTGGCCGGCCCGCAGCCTAGCGCACATGCCAGCGGGTTCCCGCCCTCCGACTCCAGAAGATTTCGGCTCAGGCGACGTGCCTGACCAAGGCCGGCTCCCAGCTGCCGGCTTGTCGCGATGGGAAGCTGTTCGAGCTTCTCGAACCCTACTCCACCTCGAAGCCCGATCAGCTTCGGGGACTACTGTCGGAGTAAGTGGCCACGGGTAGCCTAACCGACTACCCCTGGTTCTTCAGAAAATTTATCAGGCCTTTGGGCCTTCAAGCACTCCAAACATTTGGGCCGCCTTCCCCGGCCGGCTACCACTAAAGCCGACTCCCGGAAGGCGACCCAGCCTCACCGACTCCAGGAAGCCGGCCAAGAAGGACGCCGACTCCTAGAAGCCGGCCAAGACCACAACCACTCCTACATAACGACGACCTGACGGGGCATGGCCACAGTGCGGCCCACGACCCCCGAAGCCCGAGGCGGGCATGGCTACAGGAGGCCGTACGGGAGGGATGTCTCCCGTGCGGCCCGGCACTGTAGCCACGCCAGCTACGACGTCATCCACGACCCCCTCCTGTACGGCCCAAGGACTGCGGACCCCTTCAGCCAGAGAGAGGCGTGAAGGCGGCCCGGCTTTCCCTAGTCGGCCGGGAGCATAGCCGGCCTCCGGAAGCCGGCTACTCCCTTCCTCGAAGCAGGAGCCCCATTAAGGAGACAAGACGAGGTGAGGCTACAGTGATAGCCCCCGCGGCGGCCCACTGTAGCCATGCTCACCTCGACAAAGCCCTCATCATCAGAGGCGCGGCTACAGTAAGCGGCCTCCGACAAAGCCCTAGGCGGTGGGGCCGGCCTGTCGACCAAGTAACCGACAGCCGGCGGGACCCACCAGCCGGCGGGATCCAGCAGCCGGCGGAGAAGCCGGCGAGCATAGACACTGACGGCTGGGACCAGATCCCAGCCGGATTACCATTGTACCCCCAGGGGGTAGGCCTATATAAACCCCCCGGAGCACCCATGCAAAGGGTTGGCCACTGAGCATAGTTGGCTTCTGGTTGGCACCTCTGCATGTTTGGCTTCCAAGCATAGCACACGCACACACACCATAGATAGAGAGAAGCAAGAGCTAGCCTTGTTCTTCTTCTCCCTTGATCCCAACAGCTCTAGGAGCGATTGTAGCTACTCTTTATCGAGCTAGTGATCATGCGGAGACCCCGCAGAGCAGGACTAGGGGTGTTATCTCCTCGGAGAGCCCCGAACCTGGGTAAGATTCGCCGGCGTGCATGTCTTCGCCTCATCCCGTTTCCAGGCACCGGCGACGTTTTATTGGCTCCCACAATGATAAGCCATCCTTTGGCATATGTCGCACCAACCACCCGACAAACGAGCTCGGCGAGGTTAAGGTTCGGCTCCAGGAGAAGCAAGGTGAGTGACGACTTGTTGTGTGTTCGGAAAGAATAGGCGCTGTATATTGATCGTAGTGTCGTAATATGTGCAGGAGCCGCGACCGAGGTCGAGGCCCTAAGGAAGGCCCTGGGCGACGCCGAGGAGAAGGCTGTCCAGCAGCAAGCCGCCCATAAGAAGCTCAAGGCCTGGGTCAAAGAAGTCCAGCAGGAGCTCCAGGATGCGGTGAAGAAATGTGAGGCCTTGGAGCATGATGCGTCGGTTCAAGGGACCGAACTCGCCAAGGCTCGTCAGAACACGGAGGCCGCACGGAATGAGGTCCAGGACACCCTCCAGGAGATCCAGGAGGCCAAGAAGATCGCGGCGGGTAAGGCATTTAAGATGCAAAGCAAGTATGCGGAGAAGCAGTACCTTTTACTAACCCGGGTTCGGAGTTCCCCAGGGGCTTTTGCGGATTTACCACGCAGTGTATCGGACGCCGCAGAGTTCTACCGAGCCGAAGGAGGGGGTTCTACGGAGAAGCTATTCTGGTCGCAATATGCGGCGCCAGAGCATCCCGTGTCCTTCACTGATCAGCTGAAACAGCTGGTGGAGCTACATAGGGTGGCCGAACTAGCCATGAAGGATTTGATAATCCGGCTATGGCCAGCCGAAGCTATGCCTGGCAGCTACTTCGGACTCGTGAGGTGGATGGTGAACGCCTGTCCTCGGCTGGACGTCGTCAAGCGCTCGGCCTGTATTGAAGGTGCGCGCATGGCTTTCGCCCGTTGCAAGATGTGGTGGGCGAAGATGGACGCCGTCGAGGTGACCAGAGGGCCACCGGAGGGCAAGGAGCACCGCACACCCGAGCGGTATTTTGCGGATGTCCTGGAGGGGTCTCACCTTGCGGCAGCACAATGTTCGCAGGACATCGTATTTGAATAAATGTATTCATGTTGCCTTTGCCTTGTATTATGAAAACAAAGCCTGTTTGTAATATAATTTTTGTTATGCTTTAATTGTTTCCTCCTGTGCGGCAGTGTTGTATGTAATCTGAGGGTTGGCTAGTCGTCGGCTTCTGCCCGAACGTAGGTAGTACGGAGGTGTTCGGGATGGAATCTAAACAATCTTGATCCAATTATATGGTCCTTGAAGGAGTTGTTTAGCACAACAAACAAGGCAATCAGACTATGCGGCTTAAACGCCCTCACTTAGCCATAGGAGTTTTATAATAAAGCATGGGCGCAGCCCCTGGTTCGAACCAGAGTGCTGTCAGCATCTGATCGGGAAGTACCGATCTTTCGCATAATGCGGAAAAAATCTCCAATGATTTGTAACCCTCGAACAGCTGACCGGCTCTCGCCGCATCATGACAGTAAGTTTTCGGCTTTCTCTACTGAGGCGCTCATCCGGTTTAGACCAGGGCACAATCTCAGCAGTTCTTCCTTTACTACCCTAGCCGATGTAGCGGAACGTAGGGTAGCAAACACAGGAGCCGGGCAACCCAACTATTGACCAAAGACATGATTCGGAGCCGATGCATATAATGCTTAATTCGGGGTGCCGAACTTCTCTATAAGAAGTGTTCGGACTTTGTTGCCGTGTTATGGGGTGATGAGGAGCCCCTGGCAAATATGAAACGTACCAGAGTGTACGGTTGCTAGGAAATAAGTAATTTAAAAGGAAAACAGAAGGAGAACAGCGATAGTATCTGGGGCCCTTGAACTTGGACCACGAACTGATTCCATTATAGTTGGGTTAATGCGTCAAAGCACATTGGTACAAAATAATGCAATAAGCAACCGGCTATTTGACATGCCACAACCAAAGGCGAGCTGCGTGTGGGTCCTGAAAACAGATAGAGTAATCGTTGGATAGGCCTCTAGGGTTTCGACTGTGCTCCGTGTCAATCCGGTGTACTTATCCTTTGACAGGACCATTAATCAGGCCGTCGAAGGAGGCTCGCATAAGAGAAACCTGAAAAAAGGGAAAAGGAAAGGGAAACAGTAAAGTGATATGTGTGTCCGGGATCGGTCTAGCCGAACTGTAGATCCCAGGCTAGCTTGTGCCTCCGTCGATGCCCATGGAATTTTGAGTGCGTAATTATGTACGCGTGGTACGAATGCCACTACCTCATCGGGACTGGGACGGAGGCCGAGTTGCTAATCGAGCTCTTGACAAGCTGTGTTGTCCTATTGCGGTGTGGTCCGGACCCTCTTAGTGATGTCCAGGGTCTCGGCACCCGGATTAGGGTTCTGCTTGAGAAGGCCACTCTGTACCTCTGCTGCTAGGGCGGCTGTGTGCTCCTCTGTTCGGAGGGAGCGTTTAGTGTTGCCGTTGACTATTATGACGCCGCATGGACCGGGCATCTTGAGCTTGAGATAAGCGTAGTGTGGCACTGTGTTGAATCTGGCAAATGCGGTTCGTCCGAGCAGTGCGTGGTAGCCGCTGCGGAAGGGGACGATATCGAAGATTAACTCTTCGCTTCGGAAGTTGTCCGAAGAACCGAAGACCACCTCCAGTGTGATTGAGCCCGTACAACGGGCCTCTACGCCTGGTATGACTCCTTTAAAGGTAGTCCTTGTGGGTTTGATTCGTGAGGCACTAATGCCCATCTCCCACACTGTATCCTGATAGAGTAGGTTGAGGCTGCTTCCACCGTCCATTAGGACTCGTGTTAGGTGAAATCCGTCGATGATTGGGTCGAGGACCAGTGCGGCCGAACCGCCATGGCGGATACTAGTTGGGTGATCTCGATGATCGAAGGTGATCGGGAATGACGACCACGGATTGAATTTTGGGGCGACTGGCTCTACCACGTAGACGTCCCTGAGTGCTCGCTTGCGCTCCGTTTTGGGGATGTGTGTAGCGTAAATCATGTTCACCGTTTTGACTTGAGGGGGAAATTTCTTCTGCCCCCCAGTGTTCGGCTGCCGGGGCTCTTCGTCCTCGTCCTCGCTCTGCGATCCCTTTTCTTTGTTCTCGGCATTTAACTTGCAAGCCTGTTTAAAAACCCAACAATCTCTGTTGGTATGATTGGCTTGTTTATCTGGGGTGCCATGTATCTGGCACGGACGATCGAGTATGCGGTCCAGGCTGGATGGCCCTTCACTATTCCTTTTGTAGGGCTTCTTCCGTTGGCCGGACTTGGAGCCGCTGAATCTGGCGTTAACTGTGGTGTCATCGGTGTTATCACCATTGTTTCGACGTTTGTGCCTATTGCGCCGGAGCTTGCCGGTGTTGTTCTTAGCCTCGGAGGGGCCTGCCTCGCTGGCTGTGTTTTTGCTATGAGCCAGCTAGCTGTCCTCACCCGCACAAAAGTGGGTCATGAGTGCTGTGAAGGCTGCCATGGATTTCGGCTTTTCTTGGCCGAGGTGGCGGGCGAGCCATTCATCGGGGATGCTGTGTTTGAAGGCTGCGAGGGCTTCGGCATCCGGACAGTCAACAATCTGGTTCTTTTTGGTTAGGAACCTATTCCAGAATTTTCTGGCTGATTCTCCGGGTTGTTGGACTATATGACTTAAGTCATAGGCATCTGGTGGCCAGACATAAGTACCTTGGAAGTTGTCAAGAAAAGCTTCTTCCAAGTCCTCCCAGCTGCCGATGGAATTTTCGGGCAGGCTGTTTAACCAGTGTCTGGCTGGTCCTTTTAATTTTAGTGGGAGGTATTTGATGGCGTGGAGATCGTCCCCTCGGGCCATATGGATGTGGAGAATAAAATCTTCGATCCACACTGCGGGATCGGTTGTTTCGTCGTATGATTCAATATTGACAGGCTTGAACCCCTCGGGGAATTCGTGATCAAGTACTTCATATGTGAAGCAGAGAGGGTGTGCGGCGCCTCTATATCGGACCGCGTCACGGCGCACCTCCGATGAAGTCCGTCTGTGGTTATCGGCCAATAGGTAGCCGTCATCCCGAGTCGGGAAGCATCCTCGCGATCCGTAGATTGATCTGGTGTGTCCTGCTCTATTGTCCAGATCCTGTCGAAGGTCGTATGTATGGTCCCGAGCTATTCTGTCCCTGTTTTTGCAAGGCGGTGGGGCGGGCTGTTGTTCGGCCTGAGTTGCCGTTTTATCCCGGCCGTGGGGTGGTCGGTCCGCCGCACTATCCCGACCACGTGGTGGTCGGTCCGCATTGTGTGAGGGAGGTATGTGATCTAGTGCCTCCTCCTCAAACTAAGGTAGCAGTCTGCGCTTTGGGTAACTCTTGGATGGGCGCTTGAGGCCGTATCCTTCGGCTGTTAGGACATCGGTCCATCTATCAATGAGTAGGTCTTGATCGACTTGGAGTTGCTGTTGCTTTTTCTTTAGGCTTCTTGAAGTAGCTATTAGCTGGTGCTTGAAGCGCTCCTGCTTTAGGGGTGTCTCAGGCACGATGAAATCCTTGCTGCCGAGGCTCTCCTCATCCTCAGAGATTGGACGATAACTATCGTCATCCGGGTCATTGGGCATGGCCTGTTTATCAGGGTTATCTTGCCCGTTGTCTTGTTCCTCCTGTTCGGATGTAGCTCCAATAGGGTCTTCATTATTTTTGGCGTCGTCCAGAGTACTATTTTCTCCGGTGCCAGTGTTGCCATATTTTGAGCGACGAGGCTTAGAACGGCGTTTAGGGCGCCAGTGCTTGGACTGTGTCTCAGAAGATTTATTCGCAACTGGATCTTCTTTGTCATTGTCGCTGGCTTTTTTAGGTGTGTCGACCATGTACACATCGTACGAAGAGGTGGCCGTCCAACGTCCAGTAAATGGCGGGTCTTGGCCTTGCTCCTTGTTGGCATCATCGTCCATACTGTCGATGTCTTCGAAGCCATAATCAAGCTCGTCGGTTAAGTCTTCGACAGTGGCTATGAACTGGGTGGCGGGTGGGAAGCGAAATTCCCCATCATCAGCCTCTAGTTCGAACCGGACATAGTTCAGCTGTGAGTCCCCTGTCAGGGACAGGTTTTTTAATGAATTTAGCACATCGCCCAAGGGCGAGTGTTGGAAAACGTCTGCGGCACTGAACTCGAAGATTGATGACCGATCCAGCTCGGTATCTCCAGGCGCATGCGGTTCGGAGTTTATAGCCGGAAACGAGTCCGGAATTCTGTTGGCGCAGATATTCCTTGATGTTGAGTCTGTGTGCGGCTCCAACGCCGCGGACTCTGTGGCTTCGAATGGTGCAATCTGCTCCGGATCTAAGGCCGTAGCGGTTACAGGAACCATCTCCTGAACCTGGTCCGATGACAGATTTAAGTCATGTTCATCGAAGCGAGGGGGAGCGATCGCCGCGGTCTCGAATCCATTGAAGATCAAGTCTCCACGGATATCCGCGACGTAGTTCAAGCTTCCAAATTTGACCTGGTGGCCAGGGGCGTAGCTATCGATCTGCTCCAGATGGCCAAGCGAGTTGGCCCGCAGCACGAAGCCGCCGAATACGAAAATCTGTCCGGGGAGGAAGGTTTCCCCTTGGACAGCATCACTATCGACGATTGAAGGGGCCATCGAACCTTTCGTCGACAGCACAGTGGAACTCTCAATGAACGCACCAATGTCGGTGTCAAAACTGGCGGATCTCAGGTAGGGGGTCCCGAACTGTGCGTCTAAGGTCGATGGTAGCAGGAGACGGGGGACACGATGTTTACCCAGGTTCGGGCCCTCTCTATGGAGGTAATACCCTACTTCCTGCTTGATTGATCTTGATGAATATGAGTATTACAAGAGTTGACCTACCACGATATCATAATGGCTAAACCCTAGAAGTCTAGCCTGTATGACTATGGTAATGAGTGTATCCTTTCCGGACTAACCCCTCCGGTTTATATAGACACCGGGGGGATCTAGGGTTACATAGAGTCGGTTACATAAGAAGGAATCTTCATAGTCGGTCACCAAGCTTGCCTTCCACGACAAGGAGAGTCCAATCCGGACACGGGTACAGTCTTCGGCCTTCACGTCTTCACAGCCCATCAGTCCGGCCCATGGATAACAGGCCGGACGCCCGAGGACCCCTTAGTCCAGGACTCCCTGACCGCCCCCTCCCCCTTCCCCACCCCCTTTTCTCCCCGACCACATGTCACATTTCCCATGTTTCCTCCTTCCTTCCTTCCTAAGCTATAGCCGCTTCCTCGCTCTCGCCGTCTCGCATCCTACCGCCGGGGTCGCCATGGTCTTCTTCAAAGACCTCTCTAGCGGTTCCTCCTCCGGCGACGACTCCTTCACCACCCGAGTATGCCTCTCTTCTCACTCTCGGGCTATGACTTGGAATGAAGGATTTTTACCCAGCGGTCGATTTGAGTCATTTCTTCCTCTTGCAGCTCCCTGGGACCATCAGTGGCAACGAATGGAGCGGGGTGGCTGAAGATCTATCTGCTCATTGTCACCATCTATCTCCATGCGTGAAGCTAGTTGCGTTTGAATCTGTGGCAGTGGGAGGAAGTTTCTGGCATGTGCAGAGAAGGTTAGACCCTCTTTCGTTGTTACAAATCATTTGTTAGATGTGATTCAGACACTGTCACGGTCCCAACCCATTCATACCACACCTTCAACCAAACGCATCCTAAGACAGTGTCACAGTTTGTACCTAGTATCTTAAATTGTTGCCATCTCATCAGTGGTGCCATTAGAAAATTATTTGGCACCGCTTCAGCACTTTGTGTAGCCTACTTTGGTCCACACATCCGAGCAGCCAAGCAGTAAAAATACTAAATCTTTATGGCTCGAAGGAACTGGGCATCAGAGCAGCTAGGTGGTCCGGAGTCCGGGTCCCTGATTTTTTTTCCGCTGCATCGGCTCGCTAGTGCAGGGCACCGGTGCGAGATGTAGCAACAGTTGTCTTTACACCAGTTTTGGCATACATAGTGGACGGCCTTAGTGCTATTAGTTCTATGTTACTAAATTTGTGCATGTACACACCTGTTTGTATCAATTTGTTGTCATCCAAACACTGTCGCTATGCTGTTGCAGTTATATTTACCTTCCTCATAAAATGTTCAATTTGTTAATTATTGTACATGAGTAAGAACTTGTAGTGTTGTTGTAGTTAATTATAGTTTCTGATGTTCCAGAATTTGGTTGTTGTCTCAGTAGCAATTAATTCATTTGCACATTGATCTTTTTGAGAAGATATGTCTTAATTAACATGTTTCTTCAGTTTTTCAAAATAAGCATTGGTGATTTTCTATGTTGCTATAAACCCATTTCCCCTACAATTGTTACTGATCTAGTTTAAAATATTATAGGATGAACGGAAGTGTTCTTACTTGGAGTGGGTTGATCAAGAGTGGCCATAGTCTTTGAAGATGTGCCTAGCGAAGCTCTGGAGCATGTATGAGGAAGAGAACAGACGTAGGCTTAGAGAAAGTGTTGTCAACGCTGAAGAGTATTTGAAGATGCGGGATAAAAAGAGGAAGGTGGAGAATGAGCTCAGGTTTTTTAAATCAGACTTTGCTAAGATGGTGTTGGCGAAGGAGGAGGCACTTCCCCAGTTGGCCTGTGCAAAACAGGTTCTTATTGAACTGAAAGTAGAGGTGGATAAGACGAGCCTGGATGATCTCGATTAGGGAAATGAATATATTGTTCTAATATTGTTCTTACGAAGTTGAACTAGCTATATGTTGTAGTGTGTTGTTTTCATGTAGCTATCATATTGTGATGTTATAATATATTTATGTGCCTGATATGAAATTGGTTGTTCGATATGAAATGTGAATTTGCGTAATACTAGAATTATTAATTGTAAACTAATAAACCTGCTAGATGTGTCATGGAACTTTGCAAACGGTTCTAGCAGTAAAAGCGCTTGTGATGGATAGCCCAATGTCACACAGTTTTGTTCATCAAATCATGTGTGATGTAGTTGATAAAAGCAAACAGTTAACCAAGGCAGAGCGTGTGTGATAGTTACACCTTTCACACACGAGCCTACACATAAAATTGTGTGGGATGTACATACGAACGGAAACGTTTTCCCTAGATTGACTGTGTGGGATGTACATAAGAACGGAAACATATTCCTTGGATTGACTGTGTGTGATATACATACGAACGGAAACGTTTTCCCTAGATTGACTGTGTCGGATGTACATAGGAACGGAAACGTATTCCTTGGATTGACTGTTTGTGATATACATACGAAGGAAATGTTTTTCTGTGATTCACCGTGTGGGATGTACATACGAACGGAAATGATTGGGTTTTGATGCCTCGCCCGATCGCACACGGCCCCAACCTGTGTCCCAGGACCTATCCCCGACGATTTCTGGGTCGTGTGGGAAGGACCCCCCTATTGCCCACACTCACTTGGCAACGGTTCCAAATGCCGTCGTGGAAAGGGGTTAAAAACCGTTTGTATAGCATCGACGCGTACCAGTGACTAGATCTGCACAGAGTGTCACGACGGTGCGTTGCCGCCTGGGTTATATGCAGCAAGCCCTTAGCTGGTGGCGGGAAACCGATGAGGGAAGAGGCATGTATTTTATAATTCACCCATGTGGAGCGCGGGAAGACTAAGTGGAGCGCACACACAACCCGAATACCGTATGCGGTGCCACGTGTTATTTATCACACACGTGTTAACATAAGGAAACATATGTGTAACTTACTAATCATCGCACACGAGTACTCGCACACGCATCATGTGCGATACTCCTAGCCATTGCAAGCAACTAGTATGCATTTTCAAAGTTTTTAGTACACACAGAATCGCACACGAATTAACTCTAGTAACCGTGTGTGTTATATTTCCTCATTGCAAACAATTCATCCGAGTGGGCTGTTTGCCGCGTATCACACGCATCTTCTTTACACGAATTGTTTGTGTTTTTTAGCTCATCGCAAACAACTCATCTATGCGAACTGTCTGCCGCATAACAGACACATCTTGTTAAGTTGAACCTTTTCTGTTGTGTTCCCTAATCAAAAATAGTACGTCCGAGTGAACTGTATGTCGTATATCACACACACCTTGATCTGGCTGACCGTTTCTGTTGCATTCCCTAACAGCAAACAGTTCGTCGGAGCGAACTGTATGCCGTATATCGCACACACATTGATATGGCTGCCCGTTTATGTTGTTATGTCTAATCGCAAACAGTTCATATGGATCAACTATATGCCCAGCATCGCACACGTAACTAAAATCTGAACCGTGTTTGATGTCTCCGCCATCACAAACGTTTTGCATCTTTTTGATGGTTTTTTTACATCCCTGTTTGCGGTTAATGCATCGCACATAGTTTCGTCAAAAGGTCTCTGATCGTAGTGTCACGTTAGCAGCATCCTCCAGTAGTGCATGTTCTCCTCGATTGTCACGACCGGTTTTTCAATAAAATAATTATTGAGAGACCAATCCCTTTTACGGACCAGTAAGGAAGAATTCCTTCTCACTGGTAGACAATATCTTGGTCACAGAAGAAAAATACCAGGAGTACTGAATATAATACAAGGTTGAGCGGAGACTGCCCAACAATTTATTACATGCACGCCAATAAAACAAGACGGCGGATAGGGTGGCATACTACTAACTCACGATAATAACGGTGGTGGAAATATCACCGCGAAGCGAGTGATATGACTCCTGAAGACTACAGCTCTTCGAGCGTCGGAGTGAGACTCGAGGAGACTTATTGCGGGTGGCGGAAGCGTATATAAAACAAGTGACCAATATCCGGGATCGCGCAGGACTGACTGGGACTCCTCTAGGCGTCGGACGCGCTATCAAACTCTTCCTCCAAGAGATCGCCTTCGTCAATATCTGGCCAAATCAACAAGCCAGGTGAGTACTATGAAAGTACTCGCAAGACAGTTCGGACATAAGATATAACAAATGTAAACATGAAGCATATGAACAATTAACCAGTGCGTTCAGACATAGAGATAAGAAATACGGGGTGCCAAACGAGGGTCTGAATGACGCCTCGAGCGGAAACTGCAGAATAGTAATACTGGTACCAAACGAGTGTCTGAAAGATTCCTCGAGCGGAAACTGCAAGAATAATAATACTGGTGCCAAACGAGTGTCTGAATGACTCCTCGAGAGGAAAAATGCAGAATAGTAATACTGGTGCCAAACGAGGGTCTGAATGACTCCTCGAGCGGAAACTGCAGAATAATAATGCCACAGTCGGGCGTCGGGGCGACACCACATAAAGGGCTTATAACAGAAAATAAAGGCAGTGCGTGCCACAGTCGGACGTCGGAGCGACATCACATAAAGGGCTTATATTTAAAGTAAGCAACAAGAACACGCCACAGTCGGACGTCTGCACGACGTCGCATAAAGGGCTTATATTGTAGTTTAGTAGTTCAATAGTTCGGGAACATAAATTATCACAAGCACGAGACAAATATAAAGTTAGTCCATCCACAGGTATACTAATCAAACTGGATTTACCACTTGAGCTTGTTCACCGGGGACAAGTCTTCCACGCGGATAGACATGGATATATTGATTACCCTACTTGATCATGGATACGATGACTTGGAAGGAATTGACTCTGCAGAGTTTGTACTTAACCACAGCCAACGGATTTCAGTAGTCACGGGGACTAGTTCCGTCTATGGTGTTTTGGAAGAAACACGTCTAACCAGTACACACCCAATTCAACCTTTCGAAGCCAGGGATCACCCTCGGCAACGTTCAAGAAAAACCTTGAGACGGGGAGGCTACAACCTCACGTAGCATGGGATCAAATTTCTATACGCGCGCTCTAAGGGGGTGCCCCCCCTCTCGGTCCCAACCGGAAACACCCATGCCCCCTGACCGGATGACTGGCTTTAATCCTGGGCCAAGGTACCATCATCCCGGACTCTCTGTTTGGTGTGTACACGGAAAGAGGTTACCAACTTACTAAACCGCATCCTGGCAAATGAAACATGTGGTAGTACGGAAGGGGGAAAGAATGATAACGTGACTCCGTCCACGTTAACGTCGGAGAAAGTCGGATGACGCAAGGCTGGTATGCTACAACAGTACCACCTTGCTGCCCTTCATGTCACCACATGATTAGGCCATCTCTCATCAGAGATCATCGCAACTTTGGAACATGGAGGGGAAAAGAATGATAACGTGACTCCGTCCACGTTAACGTCGAAGAAAGTCGGATGACGCAAGGCTGGTATGCTACAACAGTACCACCTTGTTGCCCTTCATGTCACCACATGATTAGGCCATCTCTCATCGGAGATCATCGCAACTTTGGAACAAGCAGGTAGTTGCCTTACAAGCAACGAGGTATTTACCAACACTCATATGCCACGCACAAACTTTCAAGCAAACATGCAAAACACTTATCATATCAAATGTTCAAACATGCTTGCCTGGTTCGGAGAAGTCGGAGTCTAGCTCGGCGAAGTTCGCGGCTCCGTCACCTCTTCCGGAACCTACGGCAATAACGAAAACGGGTACTAACGTGAAAACCAATGGGTGCACAGAAACTTCTCCAAAGTTTTTCCAAATAAATCTCAAAAAAAACTAGACAAAATTTTAAGACTTCTCCAACGATAAGGAATTTACTTGAGTCCTCTTCGGCATATGCCGGGATACATACTTGATCCTTTTTCCTTCTGGGGTGGTAAGCAAAATTGTCTTGCTGGCACAATCGATGTTTCCTCCATACAACGATAGCCAATCCATTCCCAAAATCACATCCAAACCTTGCGATTCCAAAACAATGAGGTCTGAGGGGAAAACATGCCTACCAATGGCCAATGGTATCTGAAAACATCCTTGGGTGGCCATATACTCTGCTCCTGGCGAGGTTACTAACATAGGGTTTCTGAGAACTTTGGTGGACATCTTAAACTTATTCACGAATCCATTCATACATATCAAGGGGATTCAACCTCAAGAAACGGGCTAAGTGATCAACAGGTGGTGGTGGCGGTGGGTTGTTGTTGTTGTTGCCTTGGTTCTGCACTAACACTTGCATCAGGGCATTCTGTTGCTGAATCAACTGGGTGATCTCTGGCGGGAAAACAAATCCGGTGTCGCGTCTCGGAGGCATCTGATAGGTTTAGAAAAGATGAGAGTTAAGAATAGAATGAGGTCTAGAGAGAAAACACTACCCATATGCTCATGAGACAAATTCAATCAATATCACTCAATCAATTCAAACAAGGCAAAACAATCGACCTAACTAGCATTACAAAGTGCTTGAACTATACTATTAAATGGGGGAAAACTACTACTGATATGGTGGTCTACTAGAAATTCTGATCCGTTGAAGACTCCATGATGTCTGCTCCAGCTTCATCAACCCAGTCGTCTTCACTTGGTTCTGAGTCGGTGTCGTCGATGATGATGTAGTTATCCGGACAAGTGCATTCGTCGACTTCTGCTTTTGGCACTGGATTTCCCACGAATACTCCAATCTTCTTCTCCAGGTCGTCATTCTTCCCTACTAGTGCGTTGATTTCCTCCAAATAATCTTCGTGTGTAGCCTTGAGTTCTTCTTGGAGCTCCTTGATCTTCGTTAATGCCTTCTTCAGTTCTTCCTTGTCCGTGCACATCTGGTTCTCCTGGCGACGAATATGTTGGTTCTGCTCCTGGATGAAAGCTGCAATTGATCCATCCTTCTTGGTTCTGATCATCTCCCATTGCGCGTCTCGGCGTCCACAAATTTGGTAAATTGTATCCTTAAGCTCCTGGTGATAGACTTCTCCAATGCGTCCCATGGCGATGTGTGCGGCCATGCTCTTCCCTAAACTCCAAGTTGGTGCTTCGAAAACCAATCTTATGGGTTCAGTAATTGGCACAAACGTCCTTCCTGGAATGATAACTTGAATCTTCCAGCTCTCCTCTTCAGGTAGTGTGGCGTTGTAGGTTCCGGTGATGCTTGGTATTCCTATGTTCAAGTACTTGGTGACTTCCTTCAAATGTCGACCAAACGGCGTGTCTTCATCTGGTTGCATGAACTTGCTCCTTGCATCCGCCATTCCTAAAAGAGTAGAAAGTGGAGAGGGGTCAGAAATGAGAAGAGAGAAGCTTTCTAGGGCTTAAGCTTAGTGGTCGTGTCCTACAGTCAGCGTGTGCTCTGATACCAACTTTGTAGCGACCAAACCTCAAATGGTCTGTGCTGCTGTGCACCAGTGTCATCCCTGGATCAGTAATGCTGACACGCACAGTACAAATGGAGGATTTATAACAGAGTAGCAATCACACACTTATTACATCGAATATCTCCAAAGAGAATAAGTATGCTAAACATGGCTTAAGGCCATCTAATAACGATAACAGCGGAAGACTTGGAAGATAAGTGAGTCCATCAACTCCAGCGGCATCACTGAGTATAAGACCACGACCTAAGGCACCTTACTCGTCGTCTGAAAAGTCTGCAACATGAAACGTTGCAGCCCGAAAACGGGTCAGCACATAGAATATGCTGGCAATGTAACACATAGAGAATAATGAACAGTAACAACGCTATACTACATGCATATATGGCTGGTGGAAAGCTCTATGGTTACAGTTTTGCGAAAAGCCAATTTTATCCTACTTCAAAGGATTAAATTTTATTTAACTATCATGGTGGTTGTGAAACATTGAGATGGTTGACAGCATCTCAATCCCAATTAAATGTCATCAATAACCCAACAAAATTAATTAGTAGTAACATAGTGATGAGATTCACATGATAATCCAAGTACTAGATACTCAAGTTGTCCATAACCGGGGACACGGCTAACCATGATTAGTTTGTACACTCTGCAGAGGTTTGTGCACTTTTCCCCACAAGACTTGATCTCCTCCGTTGGATTACTCGCACTACATGGTGTTTGAGTAACGGATGACCAAGACACAGTCTTTCAGAAGTGTTTGCACCTTACGTATGGGTAGACAGTTACACCTACTTTCCCCTACATCTGCTAGTCTACCACTGTAAGAGTTCACACAACTTAGTCAACTATGCTAGAGCCCATAATAGCTTGCGGCTGCACACGGAAGTTTCTAGCATGAATAATCTCATGATCCCTTTGAACCTGGGTGGCGGTCCAAAAGAAAAACAGGCAATCCTGGAATACCCAGGTACCTCAATCCACCCAGATGTGAGTTTTAGTTGCCACCTTAAGTAAACCATTAATTAACAATCTCACATCTGTCATGAATTTCACTCAAACCCAATCCACGTCTACGAGCATAGCATGGCAATAATAATAGCAACGTAGAAGTAACTCCCAAGGGTTTGATAAGAAAACAGGTAATAGGTACTACCTCAACTACTTCCCAATACCCACAATTTAATTAGATCCTAATCATGCAAGTGTTTGAGGAAAACAGATCTAATGCAATAAAAACTGGGTATGAACGGGATATGATCAAAGTGTTACTTGCCTTGCTGATGATCCGCAAAACCTAGCGATTCGAAGTAACAAGCGGCACACTCCGGGTACTCTATCGCAAACAAACAAGCATACAATCAGTACTCATCGAATGCACAGGTAAAACTCGAATGAAAGATCCAGCCAGAAAGTTCAACTTAAGAACTCCGGTTTGCAAAAAGAATCAACTCGAAAGAAGCAACGAAAGTCAAACGGTTAAAGAAAGAAACTTCGTTTACTAATCTGGATCAATTTTACTGTAGCAAAAACTTGTTTGAGTAGGTTAAACGGAAAGAGAATTTCGAGACGAAACTCTAGGCGCTTGAATCGCCTGATTCCGATAAACGAGCGAGAAGTTAAACAGAATCGAAGATTCGATCAGAAATCGAATCTGAGATAATCGCAGAAAAATCCGACGAAAAGGAAAAACGGACGAACGGTTAAAGAACGGACGTTCGTTAACAGAGAAAAACCGACGAACTCGTTCGTTAAAACGAACGGTTCGGTGAACGCTCGCAAAATAACAAAACCAAAAAAAACCGATCTAGGGTTTTTTTTTAAACGAAGGGTTTTTTTAAACGAAAACCGGCAACGACGAACGGGCAGCGGCAGTACCTCGTCGGGCGGCTCCGGCGAGGGCTCCGGCGGGCGCGGGCTCGGGCGGCGGGGTGCGGGGCGCGAGGGGCGGCGG